>NC_135809.1:132049376-132159376 GCF_964213995.1 Mustelus asterias
GCAGTTCGTAGCCCTGGACACACCAGCACTGGAATCCTCCCTCTAAGTTGGTACAGCCTTGACTGCAGTATCCATCCTCAGCACACTCGTCAATATCTGTTGGAGTCAGCACAGCGGTTAACACAATACTGGAAATGTATCTCTGTGACACCTACATCATCAAATAACACTCTCGATGTTGAATGATACCGTTTAAAAATGAGGGATCTTCCAATTGAGGTGGACAGGAGAAGGAGTTTTTTTCTCTCAGAAGGTTGTAATTCTTTGGAACTCCCTTACAGAGTGCTGGAGGAAGAGCCAGTGAATATCTTTAAGGCAGAGGTCGATAGATTCTCGTCTAACGAGGGAGACATAGATTATGGAAGGTGGATATAATAGAACCGTAGAAAAGTTACAGCACAGAAGGAGGCCATACAGCCCATCTTGACCATGCCAGGCCGAAGACACACTGGTGCCCTTTCTAATCCAACCTTCCTGCACCCAGCCCATAGCTCTGTAGCTTACAGCACTGGAGATGCGGATCCAGGTACTTTTTAAACATGTTTAAGGTCTCTGCCTCCACCATCACCCCGGGCAGCGAATTCACCACACACACCACTCTGTGCGTAAAACAGTTCTTCTTCATGTCCCCTCTACACCTAACACCTGCCACTTATCCTGAATCTATGTCCACTGGTTCTAGAATTCTCCGTAAGAAGTCTCACAACACCAGGTTAAAGTCCAACAGATTTATTTGGTAGCAAATACCATAAGCTTTCGGAGCACTGCTCCTTCGTCAGATGGAGTGGAAATGTGCTCTCAAACAGTGCACAGGCACAGAAATCAAGTTACAGAATACTGATTAGAATGCAAATCTCTACAGCCAGAATTCTCCACCAAGGGAAATAATTTTATCCTGTCCACCCTATCTCTTCCCCTCATAATGTTGTACACCTCTATCAGATCACCCCTCAGCCTTCTTTGTCCCAAGGAAAATGACCCCAACCTATCCAATCTCTCCTCATAGCTACACTTTTCCAGCCCTGGTGTCATTCTTGTAAACCTCCTCTGCTCTCTCTCCAGAGCAATGATGTCCTTCCTGTAAAATGGTGACCAGAACTGCACACGATATTCCAGTTGTGGCCTCACCAGTGTTTTATACAATTCCAACATTATATCCTTACTTTTATATTCTATACCTCTGCCAACGAAGGAGAGCATTCCACTTACCTTCTGTACAACCTTGTCTACTTGAACTGCTGCCTTTAGGGACCTGTGTACTTGTACGCCAAGATCTCTTTCTTCATCTATCCTTCTTAGTACATTCCCATTTATTGTGTGTTAATGTGGAGTTGGGGCCACAATCCGTGTTACTGAATGGCAGAGCAGCCTCGAGGGGCCAAATGGCCCACTCCTGCTCCTAATTCCTGTGTACAATTGATTGCTTCCCTCCTAGTCTCATCTTCTGATTAGAAAGCCACTCACAACCGTGCAGGAGGTATTCTCCAATGAACAGCAGCTCTGAGGCCACTGAGATAACATCTTAAGTACGTGGTTTATTTAACCTCACACAAGGATACCAACACAGAGACTGGGCAGTGGGACAAAGGCAGACACCCCTGGCGCAGTTGAGTTCCATTTCACTTTCCAAACAAATCGGAGACCGGTATTACTGACGGGATGGAAGGACAACAAACTGAAAAAGATAAAAAACGTCATCTAGGCACCGATAGTGTCAAAAGCTTCTCCGTGAGTGGCGGAAATGCTCAGACTTCTAATTGGGAACTGGCTTTATCAGCAACTTGTTGCTGTCAGCAAAAAACAATTCAAATTAAACCTCCTGGGAGCTCAGCGCAGATGATGTCCTGATCAGGTCCATTTTGTTACCCTTCATAATGAGGAGAAGGCTGAATGGAATGTTGTACAGTAATATGGGCGGCACGGTGACACAGTGGTTAGCACTGCTGCCTCACAGCCCCAGAGACCTGGGTTTGATTCCCGGCTTGGGTCACTGTGCGGAGTCTGCACGTTCTCTCCGTGTCTGCGTGGGTTTCCTCCGGGTGCTCCAGTTTCCTCCCACAGTCCAAAGCTGTGCGGGTTAGGTGGATTGGCCATGCTAAATTGCCCTTTAGTGTCCCGGGATGCATAGGTAAGCGGGATATGTGGGGTTATGGGGGGAAATATATGGGGTTACTGGGATAGGGCCTGGGTGGGATTGTTGTTGGTGCAGGCTCGATGGGCCAAATGGCCTACTTCTGCACTGTAGGGATTCTAAGGTTCTACAATCCCTAAGTCCCATGTGTTCTGGTCAAGAAATATTCACAAGAAATCAAACCCATTGGCATTTCGCTCCATACTCAGGCTACATCGAGTGCTAAACTCCCTCTACTCTGTCCAAAAAATGTCCTTTGCCACAATCCCAAAAGAGCGGCCAACTGGCACCACATTAAATTCTGTTCTAAATAGGACTCAAACCACCTTTAGCTATGGGTCAAAACAGGTGCCAAGGATGCCCAATTCAGGCAGTCTTATGTTGTGGGGCCAAACCAATTGGCACCGGGTTGAAGTTGCACAACTTCATTTCATGTAGAGGGTACCACATCCTGCAGGCAAAGCATTTTACTGAAGCCAGCCAGATCTTACTGCATCACGGACCAAACCCGACTGGGAAAAAAGCCCAGAATTATTGGCGTCTCCAGAACAATCCAGGAAACTAGGAATAGCGAACCACTCCTCATTAAGGCTGGCACATTGCCGGAGAAACAATGTGCAAGGGGTACGGGGAAAAGGCAAGGGAACGGCATTCAGCCATGATGCTCACTTGGAGGACCGGTGCGGACACGACGGGCCAAATGTAACAATTCTGCTGCACTGCCTGGAAAAGTGCTGGCAGCAGGTTCAATCCAGGGATTCAAGAGGGAGTAAGATAGTTACTCGAGTAGAGGCCGGCAACTGAAAAAGACACGTGAAGATGAGAAGCTACACAGAAAGTGAAGGGGGACATGAAGAGGCCAGAACTCAAGTTGCGGATTTACCAACCATTTGCTCACTTTCCGACAAAAAGTTGTGAATGTAGAAATGACTGGAGGAGAATGAGAGTGCTGCAGGCTTGAGTTTTATTTTCTCAATGTTAGCACATCCATGGCACTGCCTGTCCACCCGCTCCCGCCCCATTCCCGTCTGCCCGAACGAAGGGTCTGACACTCCATTCTGTATATTTTTGAGGTATTATGGAGCCTTCGACCAGTCTGCTTTTCAAGCTGATATTCATTTCATCCTGGAAATGTAACTGCAACAACCCATTGCAGGGGACAACAGCGCCTCCAAAAAATAAACTTGGCAGTCCTGATTCTCATCGATATCATTGGTTCAGATAGCAGCACAGTAGCACAGTGGTTAGCACTGCTGCCTCACAGCGCCAGGGACCCGGGTTCGGTTCCTGGCCTCGGGTCACTGTCTGTGTGGAGTCTGCACGTTCTCCCCGTGTCTGCATAGGTTTCCTCCGGGAGCTCCGGTTTCCTCCGAAAGATGTGCTGGTTAAGGTGTATTGGCCGTGCTAAATTCTCCCTCAGTGTACCCGAGCAGGCGCTGGAGTGTGGCGACTAGGGGATTCTCACAGTAACTTCATTGCAGTGTTAATGTAAACCTACTTGTGACACTAATAAATAAACTTTAAACTTAAACTGTATGGATCTGAATGGTTAACAACATCTACCCCGGGTACATAGTGAAAAAAAAGAACCTTCTTTAACGGAATGCAGACACAAAAATGAAAGTTTTCTCGATAAGTTGGCTGTCACCTTGTGAAGCGACACCATTTTTCAGAGCACCACAATTAACTTTCCATTAATCGAAGGTTGCACCGTGAATTCTAACCCAGAGGAAGTGAATCTTACTGGGAAATCTTTGATGAGAAGTTTACCAGGGAACAGCTGGAGCTGCTGTGGTCAGGAGCAGGACAGTCAGTATCTCTGCATCTTCCTTTATGTTCTCACTACCCAATCAACCCCATTAACGATGGGCAATTTGGTCTCCCTGCTCCCTCTCACTCTTCCACAGAGACCCTACATCTCTGCAGGATTTACATCAATAGAAATGGTCGAGAGCTTCAAGTTTTTAGGTGTCCAGATCACCAACAACCTGTCCTGGTCCTCCCATGCCGACACTATAGTTAAGAAAGAATCTTTGACTCAAAGACTATTTCCTCGGGTGGTTGGAGCTATTACAAGGGGGCATAACTATAGGGTTCGTGGTGGGAGATATAGGAAGGATATCAGAGGTAGGTTCTTTACGCAGAGAGTGGTTGGGGTGTGGAATGGACTGCCTGCAGTGATAGTGGAGTCAGACACTTTAGGAACATTTAAGCGGTTATTGGATAGGCACATGGAGCACACCAGGATGATAGGGAGTGGGATAGCTTGATCTTGGTTTCAGATAAAGCTCGGCACAACATCGTGAGCCGAATGGCCTGTTCTGTGCTGTACTGTTCTATGTTCTATGTTCTATTTTAAGAAAGCCCACCAATGCCTCTACTTTCTCAGAAGACTAAGAAAATTTGGCATGTCAGCTACGACTCTCATCAAATTTTACAGATGCGCCATAGAAAGCATTCTTTCTGGTTGTATCACAACTTGGTATGGGCTCCTGCTCTGCCCAAGACCGCAAGAAACTACAAAAGGTCGTGAATGTAGCCCAATCCATCACGCAAACCAGACTCCCATCCATTGACTCTGTCTACACTTCCAGCTGCCTCGGCAAAGCAGCCAGCATAATCAAGGACTCCACGCAGCCCGGACATTCACTCTTCCATCTTCTTACGTTGGGAAAAAGATACAAAAGTCTGAGGACAAGTACCAATTGACTCAAGAACAGCTTCTTCCCTGCTGCCATCAGACTTTTGAATGGACCTACCTCACATTAAGTTGATCTTTCTCTACACCCTAGCTATGACTGGAACACTACATTCTGCACACTCCTTTCCTTCTCTATGAACGGTATGTTTTGTCTGTATAGCGCGCAAGAAACAATACTTTTCACTGTATGCTAATACATGAGACAATAATAAATCAAATCAAATTTTAAAAAAGAGGTGGGTGGTTGGCTGCTGAGGGAACTCAGCAGGATCCAGTGCACTCTTGAAGTGAAGAAGCGGCTGTTTTTGGGGCTTACCTTGGCACAGTTTTCCATTCTGCGTCAGTCGGTAGCCTGTGTGGCAGGTACACTGCACGATGCCTCGAACCTGCTGGCACTTGTGCGCACATCCACCGTTATTCACGTTGCAGCTCTCCTCTTCAGAGAGTTCACCTGATTTCCAAAGCACAAAATGAGTTCTTACGCATCGTAACTGCGGTGGATAACCCTTTAGCAACGGTCTACCCAACTGACCGGGATTCGACACGGACGGTGACCGCCAGCCAGAATACTGGAAGCGGGCAAACCTCCAGCCACCTTCGAACGTGTGAACCCCCACCCCTCCACTCACCCTCCCCCCTACCCCCAAGCGTATTTCTTCAGAAGGAACTCTACAAAATGCAGCTAGTGAAAATACAACAACATTTACTCCAACTTATAAATCAAAGAAAGGGTTTAATAGAGAAACACCATTACTGCAAACTTGGGGCCTCGCCCTGGGCCACTCCAAACTCCCCACAATTCTACATCGTTCCTTATTTGTAGTGAATCAGCTGGTCAGCTGACTATTACATCACTCTGTAATTGGTTCCATGGTTTACTGGGTCAGCTGACCCTTACATCTTGTTCCCATTGGTCACATTACATCCAATACAAAGTTGTCACTGGTCACATTCTAACAAAATGGCAGGATGACCTGGCATCCATGGGTTACCAGCCAATCAGAGAGCTGGCAGCTCTTCAGCCCCAGTATTGCCAGGGGGAGCCCTGGCGAGGAGCAGGGTGGGGGGTGAGGGGTGTGTCGCAATGCCGGGGGGGAGGGGGGCGTGGTGATGAGGAGCGTGTCGCAATGCCAGGTTGAGGGGGGGGAGGGGGGGGGGGGGGGGGAGAGGGTGTGTCACACTGCCGGGTGGGGCGGGGGGGATGGGTGTCGCAATGCAGGGGGGGGGGGTGTCGCAATGCCCGGGAGGGGGGGGGGGGGGGGGGATGTGTCGCAATGCATTTCATTTTTGATAAGGTGCACCTTATCAATAGCCATTCCGTTAGGGTTAGGGTTCGGAGGATTAGACCCTGTGTGAACTACAGTGTCCCCCATCAGGAGGGAGTGCTGTCATCCTGCCATTTTGTTAGAATGTGACCAACGCCCCACACCAAGGAAAGTGCTGTCAAAAGAGGGTTGACGTGCTGCTGCCCTGTCTTGTGTAGCCAGTAAGAAGTTTAACAACACCAGGTTAAAGTCCAACAGGTTTATTTGGTAGCAAAAGCCACATGGCTTTTGCTACCAAATAAACCTGTTGGACTTTAACCTGGTGTTGTTAAACTTCTTATTGTGTTTACCCCAGTCCAACGTCGGCATCTCCACATTGTGTAGCCAGGTCATTGAGTGTCTTTCAGACAGAGATAGATAGGTTCTTGATCAATGAGGGGATCAGGGGTTACAGAGACAGGGCAGGAGAATGGGGAAGAGAATCATATCAGCCATGACTGAATGGCGGAGCAGACACGATGGGCCGAATGGTCTAATTCTGCTCCTATATCTGATGATGTGGAGATGTCGGCGTTGGACTGGGGTGAACACAGTAAGAAGTCTCACAACACCAGGTTAAAGTCCAACAGGTTTATTTGGAATCACGAGCTTTCAGAGTGCTGCTCCTTCATCAGGTGACTCTCATGATTCCAAATAAGCCTGTTGGACTTTAATCTTGCGTTGTGAGACTTCTTCCTGTACCTTATGGTCTCAGAGGGCTCACATCGCTGCCAATCCTCTCCTTCCAATTGTCTTCAGGCTAAGAGGAGATGTGCGAATCTGCTTCACAAGGAGTTGAGAATCTCAGCCTTAGCCGAGCTTTCCTGATCACTAATCACCTGGCAGCTGACTGGCTGGGGCTGTTTGGCTCCTTCCACACGGCACGGCGTGTGGGACCAAACTGAAAACAGAAGCACCTTATCAAAAAGAAACACCAACCAAATACTTAGCTGAGCAAAACACAACCGTTTCTCTGTCACTTTCTGTTGATAACAGAATCCTGCCATTAACACGTTGGATAATGAGAGTTGACGCTATGGAAGATCAGACATCCGATAGGATTTTCTGACACCGCCCATTGCCGAGATCATCTGGCCTTCCCAAAAATCAATGGACTTTTGTCTAGGCTGCTGATTCTCCCACGGCAAGTCCCATGGAAAATCCCAGCCACTGACTCCACACAAAAATTAATTTCATGAAATGCGTCATCACGCCACGCTTCTGATGACGCTCAGACTTACGGCAGTTCTGATGTGGGATTTCGTCACTGCCGTCTTGGCAATCCTTGGCACCATTGCACACTTTCCGTTGCCCAATGCATCGCCCAGTACCACATGTGAACTGATCGGGAGCACAGTGAGGCTGTTCTGCTGGAGAGCAAAGGAGAGTTAACATCTCTGGAGCAACCTGTCTTGAGTCTACACATGGACAGGGAGGTTTATCCAACGCTGCTGCCTAACGGAAAATCAGGAAGCACCGGGCATCATTTTCTTTCCCTGAAATTGGGAGATGGACAGTGTAGTGGTAATTTCACTGGACTAGCAATTCAGAGGCCCAGGCTGATGCCCTGAGAACATGGTTCAAATCCCAGCGTGGCAGCGGATGAAATTTAAATTCAATTAATAAATCTGGAATATGTAGCTAGTTTCAGTAATAGTGACCATGACAACTATCATCAATTGTTATAAAAACCCATCTGGTTCACTAATGTCCTTTAGGAAAGGAAATCTGCCATCCTTACCCGGTCTGGCCGACATGTGACTCCAGAGCCACAGCAATGTGGTTGACTCTCAAATGCCCTCTGAAATAAATGTTCAGTTCCAGGGCAATTAGGGATGGGCAATAAATGTTGGCCCTACCAGCGACGCCCACATCCCGTGAAAGAATAAAAAATCATCCACATCACTTGCCCCGAATCTGTGCTGCCAAAGTGTGATGCTGCCATGGATTGGGTAAAATGATAATACTGATGTATTAAAACAACCAAGTTCACGTGAATTAATGTGACTGTCACAGATCTTACTTATATGAATCACAGTACTAATCGCACATGTGTGTGTGCGTGTCTGTGTGTGAGTGTATGTGTGTGTCTGTATGTGCGTCTGTGTGTGTGTCTGGTGTGAGTGTGTGTGTCTGGTGTGAGTGTGTCTGTATGCGTGTGTAGTGTGTGTGTGTGTGAATGCATGTATGTGTGGTGTGTGCATGTGTCTGGTGTGAGTGTGTGAGCATGTGCTGAATGTGTGCGTGTGTGTGTAAGTGTGTGTGTGTGTCTATGCGTGTGTGTATGTGAGTGTATGTGAATCTGTGTGTGTCTGTGCATGTGTGTGTCTGTATGCGTGCATATGTGTGCTGTGTGTGTGTGTGCGTGTTCTCCCCGTGTCTGTGTGGTTTCCTCCGGGTGCTCCAGTTTCCTCCCACAATCCAAAGATGTTCAGGTTGGGTGGATTGGCCGTAGTGAATGTGTGAGGTGATGGGGATGGGGCAGAGAGGAGGGTCTGGATAAGATGCTCTTTCGGAGAGTTGGTGCAGACTCGATGGACCGGATGGCCTCTTCCTGCTCCACATGATTCTATATCAAACAGCAATGCTATTTAACAATCCCCGCTGTCACCTGCTTTCTCGCAGTCATCTTCATCACTGTTATCGGAACAATCGTCCTCTCCGTCACATCGCCACGACAACCGGACACAGCGGCCTGACTTGCAGCGGAACTGGTCGCTAGTGCATTGTGAGGCAGCTGGGTAAGGATAAAGCAGAGTATTTTTTATATCTTTCCTCTGGTGATCCAGTAATTGAAACTGTGATGTTTGATGCCAATTGTATCCCAGAATATTTGTGCTTTTTTGTTTGAGGAATGTGGTTTAAGATAAAAAACTCACTGCAATTCTTTTCATCGGACTGGTCATCACAATCAAAGTCTCCGTCGCATCTCCAGCCAGAGTTGATACAAAGCCCACTGTTACACAGAAACTCACCCGAGCGACACGGGTGATGGGATGCTGCAGAGGAAAACTAAATTAGTGCGTGGACAACGGTCAGAGCTTCCGTTTTAGAATCCCTACCATGCAAAAGGAGGCCATTCTGCCCATCAAGCCTGCACCAACAATCCCACCCAGGCCCTATCCCCATAACCCCATGCATTTACCCTAGCTAGTCCCCCTGACACTAAGGAGCATTTTAGACTGGACAGTCCACCTGACGCGCACGTCTTTTGGACTGTGGGAGGAAACCGGAGCACCCGGAGAAAACCCACGCAGACACGGGGAAAATGTGCAGACTCCACACAGACACACTCACCTCAGACACACACTCAAACCAGACACACACACCACACATACACACACACACACACGCACCACACATACATAGACACACGCATGCATACACAGCACACACACACATGCATACCGTGTGAGGCCAGGAATCGAACCCGGGTCCCTGGCGCTCACAGGCAGCAGTGCTAACCACTGTGCCACCGTGCTGCCCACAAACTCACTGGGGCGAATTTTACCGTCCTGCCCGCCATGGGAATCGCCAGGGGCGGACCCTGGAAAGGTCCATTGACCTCGGGCGGGTTTTTCCCGTTTCAGGGTGAGCGCGGCTGGAAAATCCCACCGGATGTTTGCGAACGACCAACCCTGTGGGAGAATTTTTATTGGAATCCCTCCCAAAAACAGTAACATTTCTATAAAAGGGAATAATTTTATGAAGCTTTTCTGGGAGATTAAAATCTGATAATCTGTTAAGTGCAAAAAGTCAAAAGTTTGTAATCTCGAGTGCTGAGAAATATTTGGTGATTGTGAAGTCTCTCGCTGGCACATGCTGCTGCCTTTCTGTGACTCGGCCACTAGAGGCTCCCAGCGAGCTACCTTCAACAATTGAAATGGGTTAAGTTGCACAAACTAATGTTGCTCCATTTCGACTTACTGCACAGCACGCATCTCAAAACACACCAACTCGCTAAAGATCGTGACTAAACAAAAGCTGGTATTAAAAATCCTTTCCACCCAGGCATTCGAACAAAGTCTAATTAACCACATTTGAAATTCTCCAGATTGTGGAAGTTTATTTGCAAGTATGCTCACATTAACACTGCAATGAAGTTACTGTGAAAATCCCCTAGTCGCCACACTCTGGTGTCTGTTTGGGTAACACTGAGGGAGAATTTAGCATGGCCAATGCACCCTAACCAGCATGTCTTTCAGACTGTGGGAGGAAACCGGAGCACCCGGAGGAAACCCACGCAGACATGGGGAGAACGTGCAGACTCCGCACAGACAGTGACCCAAGCTGGGAATCGAACCCAGCTCCCTGGCACTGTGAGGCAGCAGCGCTAACCACTGTGCCACAGTGCCGTTCCAGGCCTTGTTGGGCACAAGTGTTCATGATGTGGTAATGATAATCCTGCTAATCCTTCCAAAATCTCTGCACTATCCCCTGAAGGGAAAAAGGTGGTTTCTGAAGGAACAAAGCAAGTAAACAAAACCTCCCCAGTGTTCCCAGGATCCACCACGAACCTCACTAGCCTGCACTTCAGAGGGATTACCCAGAAACAGCATTAACCTTCAGAAGTGAATCAGAAAGTTAATGCTATCTGGGCAAAAAACAGTTTAATCTCTATCTCCATCTTCAATTCCATGGTTCTCTCTGTCCTGTCAGATTGCCAACTAAAATCGAGTATTGTGTGCAGTTTCGGTGCCCTACCTGAGGAAGGATGTCCTTGCTATAGAGGAAGTACAGTGAAAGTTTACCAGGCTGATTCCTGGGATGGCAAGTCTGTCATATGAGGAGAGACTAAATTGGTTAGGATTATATTCACTGGAGTTTAGAAGAGTGAGAGGGGATTTCACAGAAACTTATAAAATCCTAACAGGATTAGACAGGGTAGATTCAGAAAGAAATTTCTTGATGGTGGGGAGTCCAGAACTAGAGGTCACAAAAACAGAAAATGCTGGAAAATCTCAGTGGGTCTGACAGCATCTGTGGGGAGAGAATAGAGCCAATGTTTCGAGTCTGGATGACCCTTTGTCAGAGCTTGGGGGTCATAGTTTGAGGATAAGGGGTAAACCTTTTAGGACTGAGGTGAGGAGAAATTTCTTCACCCAGAGGGTGGTGAATGTGTGGAATTCACTACCACAGAAAGTAGTTGAGGCCAAAACATTGTGTGATCTCAAGAAGAAGTTAGGTATCGCTCTTGGGGCTAAAGGGATCGAGGGATATGGGGGGGCAGGGGAATCAGATATTGCATTCGATAATCAGCCATGATGAAGATGAATGACAGAGCAGGCTCGAAGGGCCGAATGGCCTCCTCCTGCTTCTGGTTTCTATGTTTCTTTTGCAGTATCTTTTCCAGCTGAATATTGTGAATATAAATCTTGCCCACTCAGCTCTGTCCAAAGCCATCGAGGCTTTTCCCGTGACTGCAGCACCCATTGAGTTATGAGTGAAGACCGCGCAATGCGTTTGCAATCTCAGTATCTTCTTCAATCTGAATGAAGACTCTAATCCCCCGTCTATGAGTAAAACCGGCTTCTCCCGTCTCTACAGTCATTGCCCTTCACCACCTGACCACACTGCCACCAAAATCCTCATCCACTCACTGAGTTCCACAAAGACCCGAGCTTGGCAACTCCCTCAAATACCAAGTTGCACAAATTCTATCTGCTCAAATCCCTGTCCTCCATCTCATTAAACTTCCCAGCAATCTCCACCACCTCACTCGCTCTTATCACACCAAACTCAAAATCTTTGATCTCACGTGTGAATATTTCCACTTCTCCTATTTCCACCAGCCCTGTAGCCCAGCCAATGACCTGCATATATAGTTTAAGTTTAACTTTATTCATTAGTGTCCCAAGTAGACTTACATTAACACTGCAATGAAGTCACTGTGAAAATCCCCGAGTCGTCACACTCCGGCACCTGTTCGGGTACACTGAGGGAGAATTTAGCACGGGCAATGCACCCTAACCAGCACGTCTTTCGGACTGTGGGAGGAAACCGGAGCATCTGGAGGAAACCCACGCAGACATGGGGAGAACGTGCAGACTCCGCACAGACAGTGACCCAAGCCGGGAATCGAACCCGGGTCCCTGGCGCTGTGAGACAGCTGTGCTAACCACTGTGCCACCGTGCCACTCCAGCCTTCAGGGCACCTATCCAGCTTCTCGGCATTTCCCTCTCTCGATTCTCCCCAGTGCCAATCTTGTTTGTACTCGCTGTAACACTCCATAAATTATCCTGCTTTCCATTTCCTCCTTTGCCTTTAAGAGTCTCCTCAGAGCCGATCTCAGTGGCCGTGCGTAAATATCACTGAAAGCACTCGGTCTGTGCTCACCAGCAGGAAGTTCACAATTACAGCTTCTCAAAGGTAGAATTTCTCTTCCATTGCAGCACTCACAATCATTTACTCAAAGCCCCCATTGCACCTCATCAGTCTCCAGGTTTATTTCTGGATGGTTCTATATCCTATCTCTATCAAAGAAGAACGTCCATGTCAGAACAAACAACCTAAACCATGGCTGAAAACGGAGCCGTTTCCCTGGCCAACACAGTGAATTCCCAGCGCCACAGAGAAACACCCAGACTCTGTACAGGCACTCTCATTAATGTCACCTCTTTTTGGAATGAGAGATATAATTTGACACTTACAAATTGGGAGGAGGAGGAGGCCATTCGGCCCTTCGAGCCTGCTCCACCATTTGATAAGATCACGGCTGATCTGACTGTGACCTCAACTCTACTATCCCGTACACCCCGCTAGCCTTTGACTCCCTCATTAGTCAAGAATATCTCGACCTCAGTCTTGAATATATTCAATGACTCAGCCTCCTCTGCGTCTGGGGAAGAGAATTCCACAGAATAACGACCCTCTGAGAGAATTATTTCCTCCTTATCTCCGTCTGAAGTGGGAGACCCATTATTCTTAAACTTTTTAGTGTTTCCCCCAACATCCTCTTAGCACCCACTCTGGGGTTTACACATTCTCCCCGTGTCTGCCTGGGTTTCCTCCGGGTGCTCCGGTTTCCTTCCACAGTCCAAAGATGTGCAGGTTAGGTAGATTGGCCATGATAAATTGCCCTTAGTGTCAGGGGGGCTAGCAGGGTAAATATGTGGGGTTAGGGTTAGGGAATAGGGTCTGGGTGGGATTGTTGTTGGTGCAGATTCGATGGGCCAAATGGCCTCTTTCTGCACTGGAGGATTCTATGTCAATTCCCCTCAGAATGCTATTCGTTTCAATAAGATCACCTCTCATTCTCCTAAACCCCAATGGAGAGAGGCCCAAACTGTCCAACCTGTCCTCAGAAGATAAACCCTTCACCCCAGAAATGCCACCATCTGAATTCCTTTGATATTTCCCACAGAGGGCAGGATGGCTTATTACACAAGTAAGGGTGACCTGCGGGTATTTGCCAAACCTTTGGGGATGGTGTAGATGGATAGATCGAAGAAGTTGGGGCTGTTCTCCTTGGAGAAGAGAGGAAATCTGAGAGAGGTATTCTGAATCAGCAGAGATCTGTGCAGAGATGATTGTAAAAAAAATTGTTCCCACTGGTAGAATGATCAAGAGGGCACAGAACTGGCGAAAGAAGCAACGGTGATGTTTTTCACACAGCGAGTGGTTAGGATGTGGAATGTGCTGTGTAGGCGTGTACCGGAGGCAGGGTCAACTGGGGCATTCAAGAGGAAATTGGATTGTTATCTGAAAAGGAAGAATGTGCACGGTTGCGAGGAGAATTGGGCAGCACGGTGGCACAGTGGTTAGCACTGCTGCCTCACAGCGCCAGGGATCCAGGTTCGATTCCCGGCTTGCGTCACTGTCTGTGCGGAGTCTGCACATTCTCCCCGTCTCTGCGTGGGTTTCCTCCGGGTGCTCCGGTTTCCTTCCACAGTCCAAAAGGGGGGCTGGTTAGGTGCATTGGCCATGCTAAATTCTCCCTCAGTGTACCCGAACAGGCGCCGGAGTGTTGCGACTAGGGGATTTTCACAGTAACTTCATTGCAGTGTTAATGCAAGCCTACTTGTGACACTAATAAATAAACTAAACTTAAAGAAGGCGGGCAGGGAACTAGGTGAATTAGTCACTGGGAGAGCCAGTGCGGACACAATCCTTCACTGCTGTGACCATTCTGTGGTATTTCTTTCTCAGTGAAATGTGACTCCATCACTCTGGCAGTGCTTGTCCTTGTGACATTCCTCTTCTACACATTTATTATCCCGCAGTTTAATTATAGTTGTGAACAATTAAGCCGTTAGGCACATGGAAATGCTTCAGGCAGCTATGAAATAAAGATGTTTCCCGTCGCCAAACCTCAAAGCAGCCTACAGCCGGAGTATAAAACTGAGTGAAATCTCTAAACGTGCGATGTACTTCTATTTATATCGAGGGATGGAGACGAATGGGCTGGAAGCTGGGAACGCAATTGAGGGGATCAAATCTCTTGAGAACAAAGATCAAGGAGAGACGGACAGAATCAAATGCTAAGGCTGTATCACCGCTCATAAGATAATCCTAATCCTTTTCTGCTTTTTAATACATACACAATGTTGCTTACTTTTATAAACTGTAAGATCAACAAAAATGCTGTCAGAGTCTTGTCTGCACTTATATCTTACGTTGCTGCTGAAAAATATGCACAGTAAGAAGTCTCACAACACCAGGTTAAAGTCCAACAGGTTTATTTGGTATCACGAGCCTTAGGCACTCACCTGATGAAGGAGCAGCACTCCGAAAGCTCGTGCTACCAAATAAACCTGTTGGACTTTAACCTGGTGTTGTGAGACTTCTTACTGTGCCCACCCCAGTCCAATGCCAGCAACTCCACATCGAGAAATATGCAGCTACTGCGGTCAAGTATCATTCTGCTCAATCACTTGTGGGACGGATGTGCAACATCTGACGCAGAGAGGAAATTTTTACTGGGAACAAAATATGTGCTTTCCTCGGAAGACAGGAAGGGACAGTTTCCCTTTTAAAAATAGCAGCACTCTGCTGCATCAGGGGAGTTATGGCCAGATTCATTCAATACAGCCACAGGAGGGGACATCGTTGCTTCTCTGTGACTGCAGCACTGAGGGGGATCTGAGTCTGGAGCCACTGCGCAGCATGGTTGGTGCACGTGGCCAGACGGTGAGCTTTCACTCCCGTGTCAAACCCACCGTGAAAATACCTGCCAGAGTTTACCTGAGGAAATTGCCAGAATTCCACTGCCCAGCCCCACAACGGGAATCGGAGCGGGCGAGTGGCAGACAATGGAAAGGGAAGTTGATCTCAAAGAACAAAGAAAAATACAGCACAGGAACGGGCCGTTCGGCCCTCCAAGCCTGTGCTGATCATGATGCCTGCCTCAACTAAAACTATCCGCACATACAGAATCCGTATCCTTCCATTCCCATCCTATTCATGTGTTCGTCTAGTTGCCCCTTAAATGCCGTTATCGTACCTGCTCCCACCGCCTCCCCGGGCAGCGCGTTCCAGACATTCACCACCCTCTGTGTAAAAAACTTGCCTCGCACATCTCCTCTAAACTTTTCCCCACGCACCTTAAACCTATGTCCCCCAGTACTTGACTTTTCTACCCTAGGAAAGAGCATCTGACTATCCACTCTGTCCATGTCACTCATAATCTTGTAAACCCCTATCAGGTCACCCCTCAACTCCATCGTTCTAGTGAGAACAAACCAAGTTTATCCAACCTCTCCTCATATCTAATACCCTCCAGACCAGGCAATATCCTGGTAAACCTCTTCTGTACCCTCTCCAAAGCATCCACATCCTTCTGGTAGTGTGGCTCCCAGAATTGTACACAATATTCCAAATGAGGCCTAACTACGGTTCTGTACAGCGGCAGCACGACCTGCCAATGCCCCGACTGATGAAGGCAAGCATGCCATATGCCTTCTTGACTACCTTATACACCTGCATTGCCACTTTCAGTGATTGGTGTTCATTTGCACCCAGATCTCGCTGCCTGTCAATACTCCTGAGGGTTTTATCATTTACTGTCTCGGGTGGGATTTCCTGGTCTCGGGTCGAGTGAGGCCATTAAATCCAGCAGAAGATCTGACATCTAAATCTGCATCTTGCAGAAGGCATGGAGGGTGAAGATTGTATGGGGGTGAGGGGGGGGGGGGGAGGGGGGGGGGGGGTGGTGGTGGTGCAGTGGTGTTGTGGTATTGTCACTGGATTAATAATCCAGAGACTCCAGATAAATTCTGGGGATCCGGGTTCGAATGCCACCACGGCGGATGGTGAAATTTGAATTCAATAAAAAATCTGGAATTAAGAATCTACTGATGACCATGAAACCATTGTCGATTGTCGGAAAAACCCATCTGGTTCACTAATGTCCCTTTAGGGAAGGAAGTCTGCTGTCCTTACCTGGTCTGGCCTACATGTGATTCCAGACCCACAGCAACGTGGCTGACTCTCAAATACCCTCTGAAATGGAGGGCAGTTAGGGATGGGCAATAAATGCTGGGCCCAGCCAGCGACGCCCAGGTCCTGCACGGTGGCACAGTGGTCAGCACTGCTGCCCCACAGTGCCAGGGACCTGAGTTCGATTCCCATCTTGGGTCACTGTCTGTGTGGAGTCTGCATGTTCTCCCCATGTCTGCGTGGGTTTCCTCCGGGTGCTCCGGTTTCCTCCCACAGTCCGAAAGACGTGCTGGTTAGGGTGCATTGACCGTGCTAAATTCTCCTTCAGTGTACCCGAACAGGCACCAGAGTGTGGGCGACTAGGGGGATTTTCACAGTAACTTCATTGCGGTGTTAATAAGCCTGTTTGTGACAATAATAAATACGTTTAAACTTAAATGAATAAAAAAACTCTTGGGGCCAACTAAAACGCCCGCACTCTGAAGGAACACTCATAACCACCTAGGGTGACAAAAGATAAAATTATGCCATATATAGAGGAAGGAAAGTTATTCGTGTCGGTGTGCCTAACAGGCTTTGAAAGTGAATGCACACCATTTCAGAGAGAGAGACGCCATCATAGCTTACAAACATTTGTGAGCTATGAATATACTGGACAGGAACATGTAATAAAATTTGGAACCTGCTTTTCCCATTTGTTGGCCACATGTAGAAGACAGTTTTTATTAGTTGATAGTTGCCTCAAAATGTCTGGGCAGGAGGGTTTCGAATTACTTGTTTCCTTCTTGTTCCTGTGATCGGTGCAGCTTAGAAAACATGACTGCAGGATTATATTACTAACCACAGTCTCTCACTGAAATCGCTCCAACAAAATTACCCAATTCAACACTTCAATTTTAAACAGCTACTGAATGTTTCAGTTTGCTATGACCCTTACGATGGAGAAACAGTAAGTGACTGCGTTTAGTCAGATATAAATCACACCAAGCGGAATAAACTGTCACTTTTCACATCTCCAATTGAATCATAAAATCCAAACGCTATCATTTAACTATGAGCGGTTATTTTTATGGATATTGATCATGTCCCCACAATAAAGGGGCTGCTACTTCAATCAACAATTTCAATCCCATTTACTGACTCCTTCGACAGATGGACGCGTGTCCCAGACATAGATGATAACTAATCGAATGTTTATGCATATTTATCTGTCCTGTAATTATTCACCAGTTCTTGTTGTCAAATTCTACGAACTGAATGTCTTCTCATCCAGCACTCGGAACATGGAAAACAGTGATTTCAGACCCACAACAGTGTCGCTGACTCTCAACTATCTTCCTGAAATTTAGGGCTGGAAAGGATGGGCAGTAAATGCTGGGCCCAGCCAGCGATACCCACATCCTGCACGGTGGCACAGTGGTTGGCACTGCTGCCTCACAGCACCAGGGACCCGGGTTCAATTCCAGCCTCAGCTGACTGTCTCTGTGGAGTTTGCACGTACTCCCCATGTCTGCGTGGGTTTCCTCCGGGTGCTCCAGTTTCCTCCCACAGTCCGAAAGTTGTGTGGGTTAGGTGGATTGGCCGCGCTAAATGGCCCCTTAGTGCCAGGGGGACTAGCTCGGGTAAATGCATGGGGTTACGGGGATAGGGCCTGGGTGGGATTGTTAACGGTGCAGACTGAATGAGCCGAATGGTCTCCTTCTGCACTGTAGGGATTCTATGATAAAAGGATATCCTCAAAGCTTCGAAATCGAAGACAATCGTGTTTTATTAACCTGGCAAAAGAGCTTATTCTATGATTGAGTGCAGAACAGCGATAGAGATAAACACTCCAACCCCGGGTAAGCACAGCCCGGTCTGTAGAATCAACCCCGATTAGTCCTTCACCTGAGGGATTGTAGCCTTTTCCTCAAACACAGCCAGCAGCTATACTGAGGCTAGGGGTGATTCTCACTGCTCAGGGCACAACCTTTCTCAAAACTCTTCTGGGAGCAGATTTCATCAAGAAACACCTGCCCATCAAACAGCCTTCCTGTCTGCTTCAATAGCCTCCAGACTCTGAAAGAGTCTCCCCCCGTCTGCACTGGCAGACTGGCACCGCTGGTTCTCTGATTCCGTTACCTAACCCTTCTGATCAAAGCTGTGGTTGTATCACAGCTTGATATGGCTCCTGCTCTGCCCAAGACTGCAAGAAGCTACACAAGGTCGTGAATGTAGCCCAATCCATCACGCAAACCAGCCTCCCATCCATTGACTCTGTCTACACTTCCCGCTGCCTCGGCAAAGCAGCCAGCATAATCAAGGACCCCACACACTCCGGACATTCTCTCTTCCACCTTCTTCCGTTGGGAAAAAGATACAAAAATCTGAGGTCACGTACCAACCGACTCAAGAACAGCTTCTTCCCTGCTGCTGTCAGACTTTTGAATGGACTTACCTCGCATTAAGTTGATCTTTCTCTACACCCTAGCTATGACTGTAACACTACATTCTGCACACTCTCCTTTCCTTCTCTATGAATGGTATGCTTTGTCTGTATAGCGAGCAAGAAACAATACTTTTCACTGTATGTTAATACATGTGACAATAATAAATCAAATCAAATCAAATCAAGAGAGTGACAGATATACCGGAATGAAGAGGCAGAACTTCAGAGGATAAAGGGGAAGGAAGTTACAGCATTATAAAGAAAGATAATTATGATTCTGCGTGTGAATAGCATGTTTTGAAAGTGAATTCCTACCACTTCAGAGAGACTATCTTAATTGTTACAGCATAAACACAGTGATTAACATTGCTGTCTCACAGTGCCATGGTTCGATTCCCGGCTTGGGTCACTGTCTGTGCAGAGTCTGCACGTTCTCCCCGTGTCTGCGTCAGTTTCCTCCGGGTCCTCCGGTTTCCTCCCACAGTCCGAAAGACGTGCTGGTTAGGGTGCATTGGCCGTGCTAAATTCTCCCTCAGTGTACCCGGACAGGCGCCGGAGTGTGGCGACTCGGGGCTGGAATTTTACTGCCTGGCCCGCCCTAGTACCGAGGTGGGCGCGGTTCGCCCAAACAGAATTCTCTGTTGGCCTCGGGCGGGATTTTACAAGCCTCGTCCAAGCGATGTCATAAAATCCCGGTGTAGGGGTTTTTCACAGTAACTTCATTGCAGTGTTAATGTGACACTAATAAATAAACTTCAACTTAAAATAATGGCATCCGATAGTTCTGACAGGAATTTCCGTTCAGAATAGAAAGGGCTAACTATCGTTTGGAAGCGCTTTGGAGAATCTTGTACAAATCGAAATTTTTGCCTTGTGCATTTTGTCGGGAAGTGGAATTCTATTTACCATCAGAAACATTAGAACAGTCCTTGTCCAGATACATCACAAATACATGATCTGTTTCTACTTAAAATTATAGCTCACAGCGCATTTCTTCAGCCCCTAACCTTGGGACTGTGAGAGAGTAATTTGCAACATTTAAGTAACGTGTTGTTTGTGGACAAAACGCAGGAATGGAGTGTCACAAAGGGGAACGAAACCAGCCTCCCATCCATTGACTCTGTCTACACTTCCCGCTGCCTCGGTAAAGCAGCCAGCATAATTAAGGACCCCACGCACCCCGGACATTCTCTCTTCCACCTTCTCCCTTCGGGAAAAAGATACAAAAGTCTGAGGACACGTACCAACCGACTCAAGAACAGCTTCTTCTCTGCTGCCATCACACCTTTGATTGGACCTACCTCGCACTGAGCTGATCTTTCTCTACACCCCAGCTTTGACTGTAATACTACATTCTCTACTCTCTCATTTCCTTCCCTATGAATGGTATGCTTTGTCTGAAGAGTGCGCAGGAAACAATAATTTTCACTGTATGCTAATCCATGTGACAATAATAAATCAAATCAAATCAAATTAAAGACCAATGATGTGTCAAAAGCTCTGAGCATCAGAGCAAGTGAAACTTTAAACCTGCAGCACAGGGGCTGTGCAAGCATGCTGCTTTCATTTTGGGGTGAGGTACAGGTTCACCAAACAGACGGCTATTAATCCATAAATATCTCATAAGCTGCACCTGGAAACCGTACAGCACAATGTTTACCAGGTGGGATCAAGGCTGACAGTATAGTCCACTCTGCACCAGATCCCACTGAACTCGCCAGGTGTAAATTGTAAATTAAATTGTGTAAACTGTCCCACAGTTAGTGAGACTCGAAAGAGTCTCACATATCCTCAAGTTGCAGATCATCAGGTCAACATTGCTTTTCTGACTTGAGTTTAATCTCCCGATAATAAGATCGAAGCCACTCACCGCAGTCTGATTCATCAGACCAGTCTCCACAATCATCATCTCCGTCGCAATGGTAAATGTCAAGAATGCAACGGCCATAAGCGCATTGAAACTCCTCCACACTGCAGTTGGTAATAGGAACATCAGCAGCTGAAAGAACATTGAAAACAATATTAAAGACAGTCTTAATTAGGTACAATATTATTTGGGGAAATTACTGCGCCTCGCGGTCAAAGCGCCCGGTCCTGTTTTTCAGATCATTCTAGAATTTTATGAGCTTTTTTATTCTTCATGGGATGTGGGCATCGTCCAGCATTTTACTGCCCATCCCTAAGGAGATGGTGGTGAGCTGCCATCTTGAACCGCTGCGGTCCCGGAGATGCAGGGGCACCCACAGTGCTGTTGGGCAGAGAGTTCTAGAATTTGGACCCAGCGACAGCGAAGGGACAGCGATATATTTCCAGGTTAGGACAATGTGTGCCTTGGACAGTCCAGCCGGTCAGTCTGATTTCCCCGTCCCTTGATGACTGCACTCAGTCAGGCCTGCACAGGGCTGACGCTATGTGGAGGCAGTGCTAACTGTATTATTGGATTGGTTTCAGTACCTCATCCTGGCAACGCTCCTTCCGTACTGGCTCTCGAAAGGTTAACCAGCGCTAGTTTTGCCCTGCATTCTTAATGGAGGATTTGAAAATAAATGAATTGGATGCAACTGGAATTCTGCTGAGGTTAGGAACTAGTGAGTGAAAACAGAGTGAAGCAAAATCAGCCATGCCACCGAGAAACCACTTCTCCAGCTTAGTGACGTGATATACCATAGAATTCAGCCATCAACTGGCACAAATAGACCATAGAATCCCTACAGTGCAGAAGGAGGCCATTCGGGCCATCAGGTCCGCACTGATTCTCTGACAGGGCATCTTATCCAGACCCTCCCATCCCCGTCACCATGCACATTTACCCCACTATTCCCCCTAACCTATACATCTTGGGAAATTAAGGGGCAATTTAGCATGGCCAATCCACCTAAGCTGCACATCTTTGGAATGTGGGACGAAACCAGAGGAAACCCACGCAAACGCGGGCGGCACGGTGGTTAGCACTGCTGCCTCACAGCGCCAGGGACCCGGATTCAATTCCCGGCTTGGGTCACTGTCTGTGTGAAGTTTGCACGTTCTCCCCGTATCTGCTTGGGTTTCCTCCGGGTGCTCTGGTCTCCTCCCACAATCCAAAGATGTGGGGTGGACGATTAGGTGGATTGGCCATGCTAAATTGCCCCTTAGTGTCAGGGGGACTAGCAGGGTAAATGCATGGGGCTATGGGAATAGGGCCTGGGTGGGATTGTGGTCGGTGCAGGCTCGATGGGCCGAGTGGCCTCCTTCTGCACTGTCGGGATTCAATGAAAAACACGGGGAGAATGTGCAAGCTCCACACGGACACTCAGCCGAAGCTGGAATTGAACCGGGATCCCTGGCACTGCAAGGCAGCAGTGCTAACCACTGTGCCACTGCGCCGTATGGACACTGAATGCTTCTGCAAGAGCTGTAAATTGGCACACTTGTTCACATTCCAGTCATTGTCTTATGTTAACACTTCTCTGTGCGTGAGACACTCGCTCGAGTTGATTTCAGTGCACCCTTTGTGACAATCTCTTCAATACTTCAACTCAAAACAGATTCAGGCACCTCAGAGCCAATCAGATTTTCAGGACACATTTAGACCCGTCCACTTGACCCCCGGGCACTGTCGGGTAGAACACGCCTCGCTTTCTGTCAAACTGGAAAATGCCGGGCTGATGATATGCATTGTAAATTAGGTTAATGAGGATATAACAGAGCACAAAATGTGATCAAACCTCTTAATACTGGCTGCAGGATAAAATAACCCTTAATGTGCATCTTGTGATAAAAGTCCTTCAGGTCAACAGGACATTCATTTAGACAAATTAATGAAATGCCTTTTGAAATGTAGCTGAGGTTTTATCTGCATCAAAATGGATTTTTTGATTTGATTTATTATTGTCACAGTGAAAAGTATTGTTTCTTGTGCGCTATACAGCCAAAGCATACCGTTCATAGAGAAAGAAAGGAGAGAGTGCAGAATGTAGTGTTACAGTCATAGCTAGGGTGTAGAGAAAGATCAACTTAATGCGAGGTAGGTCCATTCAAAAGTCTGACAGCATCAGGGAAGAAGCTGTTCTTGAGTCAGCTGGTACGTGACCTCAGACTTTTGTATCTTTTTCCCAATGGAAGAAGGTGGAAGAGAGAATGTCCGGGGTGCGTGGGGTCCTTAATTATGCCGGCTGTTTTGTCGAGGCAGCGGGAAGTGTAGACAGAGTCAATGGATGGGAGGCTGGTTTGAGTGATGGATTGGGCTACATTCACGACCTTTTGTAGTTCCTTGCAGTCTTGGGCAGAGCAGGAGCCAGACCAAGCTGTGATACAACTAGAAAGAATGCTTTCTATGGTACATCTGTAAAAGATGATGGGAGATAAAACTCTTCCTTCGATTGATGTATGAGGAGAGATTGACTAGGTTAGGATTGTTTTCACTGGAGTTCAGACAAATGAGGGGGGAACTCACAGAGACTTATAAAATTCTAACAGGACTAGACAGGGTAGATGCAGGGAGGATGTTCCCGATGGTGGGAGTGTCCAGAACCAGGGGTCACAGTCTGAGGATTCGGGTAGACCATTTAGGACGGAGATGAGGAGACATTTCTTCACCCAAAGAGTGGTGAGCCTGTGGAATTCATTACCACAGGAAGTAGCTGATGCCAAAACATTGAATGTATTCAAGAGGCGGCTGGATATAGCACTTGGGGAGAATGGGATCAAAGGTTATGGGGAAAAAGCAGGATTAGGCTATTGAGTTGGATGATCAGCCATGATCGTGATGAATGGCGGAGCAGACTTGAAGGGCCAAATGGCCTCCTCCTGCTCCTATCTTCTCTGATTCTGTGTTCTTTTATATTTGCCATCAGTCGGGGTTGGAAGCTGAGAGAAAGAAATCCTCGCTCTGCTTCATTTATACACCTCAATATTGATCCCGGAACATCCATAATTCCTTTGCTGTAATACTGCCGGATTTCCTTTATCTGTACATCCAAAAACAGGACACATCCAAAACCCAAAGGCTTTTATAGTATGGACCCCAACATGAAGTTCAGCCACCTTTCCCACGGGAAGTCTGTGACCCGAGGCCATAAAATAGAACGTCAAATACAAAGCAGACTTTTGGAGCAGAAACGAGGTTGATGAGGGAGGTGAAGCTGTAAGGAACTTTCCAAGAAGGTCACCCAGCTGAGTGTATTGGCATTCTGTAATCTGCAGTGCGTAACCTGTGGCCCGGGGCCACCTGCGGCCCATCTGGGTTCTGAGTGCGGGCCCCACCGATTGGTCACGGTGGAGATCGGCGCATGCCGGTAGCCTCGCATTGCCGGCCTCCGCTCAGCAACCCCATATCGCTGCCCCTCGGGTCCCCACAGGCCCCGATCGCTGGCCTCCTGGATGTTTCCGGGCCAGCCTCGACCCACCCCCCCCATCTCGCCTCGATCTCCCCCTGCCCCCACCCGCAGCCCAGGCCCCCCCGGCAGGCCAACCCCCCCCCCCCCCCCCCCCACCCCCGCAACCCCCCACTCCATCACTGTCCTCCCTCGCTCTGCTGCCAGACCCTATGCAGAGTGACAGTGGGGACCCCCCAACCCACCGGTCTCATCCCCACAGGTCCCGCCCCCAATAGGCCCCGCCCCTTCTGGAAACATGTCATAAGACACTGACAGGGCCGGCGTGGAGCAGGTTGGCTTCACACCGGTTTTGGCTACACCCCCTACCCCCCTCACTCCCCCCGTAATCACAGAATCACTACAGTGCAGAAGGAGGCCATTCAGCCCATTGAGCATATACTGACAACAGTCCCATCCAGGCCCTGTCCCTGTAACCCCAAATATTTTACCCAATTATGCCCCTGACACTAAGGGGCAATGTAGCATGACCCATCCACCTAACCCGTACATCTTTGGAGTGTGAGATATTCTGACCCTGGTCAATAAACCCCTTGGAAACGGTTTTAAAATGTTTCCCACACTATTTTTTGTTACAAACGTAAATGTTACGGCGATTAACAATGATTAGAGGCTTCAGGAATATGCAGTTGTTGCCGATCCCGGGTTTGAGTAACTTCTGGGTGTTGGTTTCGATTTAAGGCCATAATTACGCGAGTTACTGACAGTTGCCGACGGGTGCCACATATTTTGCGGGATGTGTCGAGTGAGTCAGAACAAAGCCTGCCCCAGGCCGGCATTCCATTAAACACCAATAAAACCTCAACCCAGAAACTGCACCAATGGGCTTACAAACTCACAAACAGCAGCCTGAGTCTTGTTGGCCGAGAAAGGGAGGGGTTCACCAGACGTCTTCAGCAAAAAAAACACAGAGAGATCCAGTTCAGAGCAAACCATTCGAGTTACATTCTGCACTCAGCTGCCCTGCGCCCGCTGCTTATCATTACCGGGGAACTCCTGTCAGCAGAGCTTGACAGATGTCCAAAAGGGAGAAGCAGTGCAACTAGAATTCTTTGAAGTTGAAATAAAAAAGAGCTCCCCTATGCACCATTCTCAAAGACTGCTATACTTGACAGCTGGCTGTGTCAAAAGGAATGCACATCGTGCAGCACTAATGAAAACAGTTATCGACCTGCACTGTTCCAAGATCTCGGTTCTTCTGCATTCCACCTGCATGGTGTTTTCTCCTTTGATACGAGGGCTTTGAACCTATCGCTCATCTGGTGTCGACAATTCGACTGACTGTTGTTTAACCGTTGCTGAGAGCTCTGCACAGAAGCTGAACCAGTCGCAGCAATTAGTTCTTCTCAGAGGCAGTGCGTTCTTTTACTGTCTCCGACCCACAACACAATGGTGTCCAAAGAAAATGCTGCCCACACGTCAGGTCGAGCAGAAGAAGCCAGAGCTGCAAGGAGCGACTTTCCCAAGATCACATTACAGGAGGAAAATCCTTAATCAGCCCCGCTGCAGCTCACTTACCCACTCGCACCATGGTGACCTGCTCAACACACCCACTGCCCGCCTCGGTGCCCCCAATGGGCACCCTTCCTGAGGAAGATCTACCAATGGATACCATCTGGTCAAGGAATGGGAAACACACAGGGTCACTAACAAATTCCTTGTGCACACCCCATGGCAGGCTCCGAACTGCAACAGTCAAGGAGTAGCTTCCTAAAGAGGTTCAGGACAAGACAGGGTCCCTGTGCTAAAGACGTTCAGGACAGGACAGGGTCCCTGTGCAGGCCAACCTCCATTGCTGGGGCCTCAGTACAAACCCCACATGCACTTTTGGAGAGACAGAAACAATGCTGCATGTTTCCAAGGAGTGGTGCTGCTGCTGTCATAGTCAGGGCATAGTCTGGGCGGCACGGTAGCACAGTGGTTAGCACTGCTGCTTCACAGCTCCAGGGACCTGGGTTCAATTCCCGGCTCGGGTCACTGTCTGTGTGGAGTTTGCACATTCTCCTCGTGTCTGCGTGGGTTTCCTCCGGGTGCACCGGTTTCCTCCCACAATCCAAAGATGTGCGGGTTAGGTTGATTGACTATGCTAAAATTGCCCCTTAGTGTCCAGAGATGCATAGGTTAGAGGGATTAGTGGGTGGGATATGGGGATAGGGTCTGAATGGGATTGTGGTCGGTGCAGACTCGATGGGCCGAATGGCCTCTTTCTGTACTGTAGGGTTCCTATGATTCTATGATGAGGGGATAACAGAAGTGTGGGCGAGGGTTTCAGCAACTAATGAGGTACGGTGGGACAGAATCAGTTGGCGTTCCAGAGGTGGAATGGTGAGGGTGCAGACACATGGTCGCGAGCTCACCTCTGGGTTAAATATGACATCGAGTTTGCGAACAGCCCCTCGTTCAGCCTCAGACAGTTGTTGGAGAGAGGGATGGAGATGGTGGTGAGGGAATGGTACTTGTAGTGAAGACTGAAGATAATGCCGCAGTCTTCCCAATGTTTAATCGCCGGACATCCACTAACTGACCTTGGAGGACTTGGCTGGATTTTAATTGAGAGCCGAAAGTTATATCTTCATTCCTCTGAGACAGGATGTCCCAGCCCAGCCAATAAGCAGGTTAGCAGCATTTCAGTGCCAACAGTGCCACCCGGAGTGCTGGCCACAGCTGGAACTTCAGCAGCTGGAACTGAGTCGACCCAGAGAGCAGCTCAGGGCAGAGCTCTCCAGGGCCAGTCAGGCAGGCTGCAGTGATGGGGAGCTGGGCTCAGTCGACCATCAGGGCAGGGGAAGCTGCGGGGAGAGTGTCCATCAGCCACAGGAGATTCACCCTCTCCCTGAGCTAGCGGGGAACCTGTCAGGTTTTAATGGGCAGTTTTCCCATGTCCTAAGGTACCCTTTCGCCATTGGTAAAATCCCAACAGTGGGCGGCCAGAACAGACTCGTCGTTACCCAAGGCCGAAATCGAACCCGGGTCCATAGCGCTGTGAGGTAGCAGTGCTAACTACTGTGCCACTGTGCCGCCCACACTTCCACTGTCTGTGTGGAGTCTGCACGTTCTCCTCGGGAATGCGTGGGTTTCCTCCGGGTACTGGATAGTCACATGGGTAGTCACATGAGCAGCCTGGGAATGGAGGGATACAAACGATTGGTCTAGTTGGACCAAGGAGCGGCACAGGCTTGGAGGGCCGAAGGGCCTGTTTCCTGTGCTGTACTGTTCTTTGTTCTTACTCCGGTTTCCTCCCACAGTTCAAAGATGTGCAGGTTAGGTTGGCTGGTCATGCTAAAATTGCCCCTGAGTGACAGGGGGATTAGCTAGGATAAATACATGGGGTTATTGGGATAGGGCGTGGGTGGGATCGTTGTCAGTGAGGGCTCAATGGGCCGAATGTCATCCTTCTGCACTACAGGGATTCTATGCAGCCAGTATAATGAAGGACCCCGCACACCCTGCTCATTCTCTCTTCCACCTTCTTCCGTCGGGAAAAGGATACAAAGGTCTGAGGTCACGAACCAACCGACTCAAGAATAGCTTCTTCCCTGCTGCTGTCAGACTTTTGAATAGACCTACCTTGCATTAAGTCGATCTTTCTCTACACCCTAGTGATAACTGTAACACTACATTCTGCACTTTCTCGTTTCCTTCTCTATGAACAGTATGCTTTGTCTGTATAGCGCGCAAGAAACAATACTAGCCATTGTATGCTAATATACGTGACAATAATAAATCAAATCAAATCAAAATGATTCTGTGATTCTATGAGTGGGTGCTAATTCACCACTTTGGGACCTCAGTTTGTCTCCTAAGGGTGGATGGGCACCCACTGCCTTCCTCACACAGGTAAAACCTCAGCGATGGCACGGAGACAATGGGCAAAGAATTGTTGCCTTCCACCGCTCCCCGTCCCCCCTCGCTCCGCCCTGCTGCTTCCCATCTTGTCCCAAGGTCCCAGTGAAATCCCGGCCATTGATGTTCTGCAATTGCTCAGAGTTGCCAACTTTCTTCAGCTGCTAGAGACGTGTCTGCAGGGGGGGGGGGATAGATTTGCCATTCGGCCCATCGAGTTTGCACCAACAACAATCCCAACCAGGCCCTATCCCCATGACCCCATGTATTTACCCTAGCTAGTCCCCCTGACAGGAAGGGTCAATTTAACATGGCCAATCCACCTAACCTGCACATCTTTGGACTGTGGGAGGAAACCGGAGCACCCGGAGGAAACCCACGCAGACACGGGGAGAACATGAAAATTCTGCACAGACAATCACCCAAGGCCAGAATCGAACCCAGGTTCCTGGCGCTGTGAGGCAGCAGTGCTAACCACTGTGCCACCGTGCTGCCCACTGTGTGGTGGGTTACCAATTGGAACGCACCTGGGTGAAGTGGCGTACAACGGGGAACGGCAGGTTAAATAACAAGCAGCCACATATAAAACTAAACAAACACTGGTAGCCTTTTACACCCACTGCTGGTATTTCAAAGATTAACAAGAGTTAATGATCCGGCCAGCTATATTGGAGCAGTTTGAATTGGGCAGTGTGTGCTGGGTCAGTGAGTAGCTCACTGTGTTTTAATGTCAGAAGAGCAGACAGTGATAATGAGCTCTGAGCCACTCTGCTGTGGAAATAGGGCCAGGGATGAATGGAGCACATTAATTTATCTTTCATTCTATGAACTGTTTACACCACACTAAATGACACAATATCCACCCTTTGTAACAGTGATATTATTCTCTCTCTCCCTTCCGTCATCTTCTTCTGCCTTTTATTTTTCTCCTTGTTTTCTCTGTTTTTCTTTCCAATGTTTTTCCTCCCTTTATTGCCTCTATTTCCATTCTCCACTCAGCCCAGCTCTGAGTGCCACTAACTTGGTGCTTTGCTATTTTTTCCTTTTGAGAGAAAAAGAGAGTGTGTGCAGGAGAATAGGTGAGAGAGGGGGAGGAGGGTTTTAACTTTATTTATTAGTCACGAGGAGGCTGACATTAACACTGCAATGAAGTTACTGTGAGAATCCCCATTTGCCACACTCCAGCGCCTGTTCTGGTACATTGAGGGAGAATTTAGCACGGCCAATGCATCTAACCAGCATCTCTTTTGAACTGTGGGAGGAAACCGGAGTACCCGGAGGAAACCCACGCAGACACGGGGAGAATGTGCAAACTCCACACAGACAGTGACCCAAGCCGGGAATTGAACCTGGGACCCTGGTGCTGTGCGGCAGCAGTGCTAACCACTGTGCCACCACGCTGTTCCTCGATTCATCACCCTCCACCCAAGCCCATCAGCTGTGAGGCACCCATGATCCACTTGGACACTTCTGGAGTCTGTGTCCATCCCCTCCCAGTAGATGACCTGGTATCCACGTGACCCCCTTGTTTGTGAGCTGTTCATGCAGCCTTGTCAGGTTCCAGCTTCCACCCCTCGATCTTCCCTCTGCCTCCCATTGTTCATCCTCTCCATCCACCTCCTTGCCCCTCTGTCTGCCATTGTGAGCTCTTACCCTTCCCCCATCCCCCTCTTCCACAGCCCTCCTTCCACATTGCTCCCCTTGTCTTTGTGAGGTCAAACCATGCCAACCCTTTTTGCCTGGCATCACCTCCACCCGTGGCTAGCACGAGGGGACATAGCTTTAAATTGAGGGGTGAGAGATATAGGACAGATGTTAGAGGTAGGTTCTTCACTCAGAGAGGAGTAAGGGCGTGGAATGCCCTGCCTGCAGCAGTAGTGGACTCGTCAACACTAAGAGCATTCAAATGGTTATTGGATAAACATATGGATGATATTGGAATAGTGTAGATTAGAGGGGCTTTAGATTGGTACCACTGGTCGGTGCAACATCGAGGGCCGAAGGGCCTGTACTGCGCTGTAATGTTCTATGGTCGAACTTTAGACCCTTGTTGTGGATGCAGCATGAGTCCTGCAGCACAGTGCCCTCCAGATGGGCACTGCTGTGTGGTACCAGGGGGAAGGAGACCTCCTGGTAGCAGAACTAGGAGTGAGGATTCCCAGAGTTGAAGATTTTGATTTTGTGATTAACTGAGGAACCGATACGCCCCCACAGATGGATGTGGGTCTTCCAAGTGGAGTCCGCACTTGTGTTTTCATTTATTTATTAGTCACAAGTCGGGCTTATGTTAATGCTGCAATGAAGTTACTGTGAAATTCCCCTGTCGGCACATTCCGGTGCCTGTTCAGGTCAATGCACCCTAACCAGCGCGTCTTTCGGACTGTGGGAGGAAACTCGGGCACCTGGAGGAAACCCACATAGACACGAAGAGAATGTGCAGACTCCACACAGCCAGTGACCCAAGCTGGGAATTGAACCCGGGTCTCTGGCGCTGTGAAGCAGCGGTGCTAACCACTGTGCCACCGTGCCGCCCTTGCAATGTTGCCTGAAGAAGAGTAGGACCAATAGCAGCAAGACTGGAAGGGCCAGTGCCGGCTGATTGGCTGGCCTCATGCTGGAATGGTGTGGGAAGGGAATCAAGGGTGGCTGGTATCAGTGGGCGGGGAGGAGGGGGGCGGATTTTAAAGGGGGTTTTACAATCGGAAAGGTGGGGAGAAGGAAGGGAGGAAATCCCAAAGTCATGCATTGAGCTAAGTTACACCACATATTGTTCTCACTTAGGCTCTTTTTCTCCACGTACACACGTAATTGTGTCTCTGGTGATCAACTGTCACGATGCCGACAGCTAAATTAAACATTTCAGAGATCAATGTAGGCTATTCAATGGATTGCATGTTTTCCATAGAATCCATAGAATCCCTGCAGTGCAGAAGCAGGCCATTTAACCCAGCGAGCCTGCACCGACAACAATCCCATCCAGGTCCTGCCCTATCCCCGCAACCCCACAAAATTATCCTCCTAATCACCCTGACACTAAGGGGCAATCTGCATTCTGCATTCTCTCGTTTCCTTCTCTGTGAACGGTATGCTTTGTCTGTATAGCGCGCAAGAAACAATACTTTTCACTGTATGTTACTACATGTGACAATAATAAATCAAATCAAAAAAAGCATGGCCAATCAACCTAACCTGCACATCTTGGCACTGTGGGAGGAAACCGGAGCACCCGGAGGAAACCCACGCAAAGACGGGGAGAACGTGCAAACTCCACACAGACAGTGAGCCGAGGCCAGAATCAAACCCGGGTCCCTGGCGCTGTGAGGCAGCAGCGCTAACCACCGTGCCATCCCGTTTTGTAACAGTTCAGATTTCAATATAAGCCCACCAATAGACAAGAAAGATTGGAATTGACCAAGTGCCCTTCAGGGCCTCAGGATGTTCATAAAGCACTTTAAACCCAATGGTGTAATTTCATATTGGACTGCACTGTAAGCACTCTGAGAAGATGGAGTATTGTGCTCTAAGTTTCCAAAGAGGCAGGCCAGATGTGCTGCTACCTGTAAAACAGCTTCATTCAGATCCTCAGGATTGAAAATATTTCAGGTTGTGTAAAATCAACACACGTTATCGCGTCTATCACCTGCTCACTGCCCGAAGGGACAATTTGTCCAGAAAGTGATGAGAATCATTTGGATTTTCATCTAAATTCAGTGAAATTCAATTTCTTTGTGCTCTGCTACCCACAATATTTATCGACCGCAGCGGTTCGAGAAGGCGGCTCATCACTGAGGGCAAGTAGGGATGGATGATGAATGCCGGCCGAGCCAGTGACACCCACATCCCATAAAAAAATTAAAAAGTACTTTCCTTCATACATTTCTTTCGCCAGAGTTGGTTTCAGAGTTGCAGATTCATTCAAGATAAATCGCATTTTCTGCTGTCTGTTGGAAATAGTTAAGTTTCGAATCAATGCGAAGAGGGTTTTAGTCTCATTTGTTACATGACTGCTCATTGACTGTGGAACAATGTCTTTATCTCCCAAATCAACAAAGCGCTCGATTTAGCTGAAAGCTGGAAGACACAATGGGCTTAGTTTTCGACTCCTTTGATGTCCTCATTAGCTCAAACTACTTACAGACAGCTACAAACATCGACGAGAGTTTGATTCTGCTCTGGGTGCAGAGGGAGCTGTGGCTTTATTTTGTCGAAATATCATTTTGCTGATAAGGGAGCAGTCGTATTATTCTTGGTATCAGGTTGTCTTCAACAGAGGGAACCAAATGAATTAACTTAATGGACCATTTTGCAGCTCTGCGCCTGCTTACCTATTCTTATAGAATCCCTACAGTGCAAAAGGAGGCCATTTGGCCCATTGAGTCTGCACCGACCACAATCCCACCCAGGCTCTATCCCCGTAATCTCACTTATTTACCCTGCTAACCCTCTGATGCTAAGGGGCAATTTAGCATGGCCAATCAACCTAACCCACACATCTTTGGGCTGTGGGAGGAAACCGGAGCACCCGGAGGAAATCCACGCAGACATGGGGAGAATGTGCAAACTCCACACAGACAGTGACCCAAGCCAGATGTCGAATCTGGGCTCCTAGCGCTGTGAGGCAGCAGTGCTAACCACTGTGCCACCGTGCTGCTCAAATACCTACATATACCTTAGACCAAATACCTTTATACCTATATATTGCCAAATTTCCCCCCTGCTTGTTTCTCCCAGGGTCGGGGTGAGGGTTGTCGGAGAGGACAGACCTCTCGGGCGGGGGGGATATTTAAATCACATTTTCAGTGTCAAAGTGCAGGACAATTGCCCAATGAATGTTAGCTCTTCTGGACAATGTTACCCTGTAAATCTCTGAGAGGGATTCCCCAGTGCAGACTCTTCGGGGTAGCCCCCACCTCCCTCCAAATCTGGGGAGCTCAGAGGTTAAGGCCAAAAAATGTTTCTACTTGCTACCTTGAGGGAGAAACTAAACATGGCCACAGCGGAACAGAGAATTACTGGATCAAGTCGAGGGTATCTGAACTGCCAGTGCCAGAAATGTTCCAAGGCTCAGTTTTGTAAAGGTCCAACCAAATTTTCATCAGGTTTTTAAAATTCATTTGTGGGACATGTGTGTCGCTGGCTGGCCAGCAGCTATTGCCCATCCCTAGTCACCCTTGAACTGAGTGTCTATCTCGGCCATTTCAGAGGGCAGTTGAAAGTTAACCACATTGCTGTGGCTCTGAAGTCACATGTGGGCCAGACCGGGTAAGAATGGCAGATTTCCTTCTCTAAAGGACATTCGTGAACCAGATGGGTTTTTCCAACAATCGACAATGGTTTCACGGTCATCAGTATGATGACCGTGAAACCATTGAATTCAAATTCCACCAGCTGCCGTGGTGGGATTCGAACCCGGGTCCCCAGGACATTAGCTGTATTTCTGGATTAATTGTCTAGCGATAACACCACTAGACATCACCTCCCCACAGATGTGAAATATAGAAAGGAGCCTCCTGAAGAATGATCTTTCCTTGAGAAATTGCAGCGTGATCTCTTTTCTTTGTGGATAGGATATTGGTATGTAGATAGGCTGGAAAATTGGGCGGGGATCCTGGATTCAGGATTCAATCCTGGACCGGGGAGCGGCGCGGGCTTGGAGGGCCGAAGGGCCTGTTCCTGTGCTGTATTGTTCTTTGTTCTTTGTTCTTTAGACTTTCAGCTGTTATGTGTAGCAGAGAAAGTCTACACGGTAAGAGAAATCCTGACGAATTTACGACATACACAAGATGCTGTGATCTGGTTTCCCTAATTTCATACTTTCAAAACAAGGATATTGAGGGCTTGTAGCACAACTCACTGAATTTTCCGTTGGGAACGAATGTGTCACTGTGAGATTTCTTGCCCATCGACTGCTTACTTACTAAACCTGTTTCAGAAAATGACGCCCAATCCCACATGAAACAAGTAAAGCCCATTCGACAAACATCCTGATCTTCAGGTGAAACACTCCGCCATTGAAATCACTTTAGTTTATAGTTTTGTGATTTCTTGCCATTTAGTTTAAGGCAACAATGAGTAACTGGGCAGCGTTACGGCATCTCCTTCTTTCCAGGTAGTCTCTCAGGATTGAGGATGACTCGCTTCCATTCCGGTTCAACCGGTTCCCGGACAGCTGCCAAGATCAATGTGTGATCTGCAGACTTAACCACATGGTGTAGCTACCACCAAGTAGCCAATGCACCGATATAATGGATTTAAAAATAAGAAGGCCACCAATGCCTCTACTTCCTCAGGAGACTAAGGGAATTGGCACGTCCGATACAACTCTCACCACTTTCTACAGGTGCACCATAGAAAGCATTCTTTCTGGATGTATCACAGCTTGGTGTGGCTCCTGCTCTGCCCAAGACCGCAAGAAACTACAAAAGGTTGTGAACGTAGCCCAGGCCATCCATCCATTGACTCCGTCTACACTTCCCACTGCCAGCAGAATCAAGGACCCCATGCATTCTGGACATTCTCTCTTTCACTTTCTTCCGTTGGGAAAAAGATACAAACGTCTGAGGTCACTTACCGACCGACTCAAGAACAGCTTCTTCCCTGCTGCCGTCAGACTTTTGAATGGTCCTATCACATATTAAGCTGATCTTTCTCCTCACCCTATCAGTAATAGCAATGCTACATTCTGCACCCTCTCCTTTCCTTCTCTGTGAACGGTATGTTTTGTCTGTATAGCGCGCAAGAAACAATAGTTTTCACTGTATGTTAATACATGTGACAATAATAAATCAAATCAATTCAGTTACAGGCAGTCACTTTTTAATCTCAGATTAATACTTACGACAGCCTTCTTCATCAGAACCATCTTTACAATCCGTGTCTCCATCACAATACCAATGCTCGGCAATGCAGCTGCCATCATTACAGCGAAACTCTTTGTCAGAACATTTTCTCATGTCTACGACAGAAAAGCAAAAGACAGGGAAAAATAAAATGCATCTCCTTGTGGAGGGGGGGGGGGTTAACTTGGTGTTGTGAGACTTCTTACTGTGCCCACCCCAGTCCAACGCCGGCATCTCCACATCATGATCAACACTTGATCAGTAATTCGTGGTCCACAGCAAATTGGACACAAAGAATAGAACAATAGAATGACTTGGACAGGTCAGGAGAGCGGGCAAAGAAGTGGCAGATGGAATACAATGTGGGGAAGTGTGAGGTTATGCACAGGAAGAATAGTGGCGTAGACTATTTTCTAAATGGGGAAAGGCTTTGGAAATCTGAAGCACAAAGGGACTTGGGAGTCTTGGTTCAAAATTCTCTTAAGGTTAACGTGCAGGTTCAGTTGGCAGTTGGGAAGGCAAATGCAATGCTAGCGTTCATTTCCAGAGGACTAGAACACAAAAGCAGGAATGTACTGCTGAGGCTGTATAAAGCTCTGGGTCAGACCCCATTTGGAATATTGTGAGCAGTTTTGGGCCCCATACCTAAGGAAGGAAGTGCTGGCCTTGGAGGGGGTCCAGAGGAGGTTCACAAGAATGATCCCAGAATGAAGGGTTTGTCATACAGGGAGTGGTTGAGGCATCTGGGTCTATACTCGATGGAGTTTAGAAGGATGCAGGAGGATCTAATTGAAACTTACAGAATACTGAGAGGCCTGGATAAAGTGGACGTGGAGAGGGCATTTCCACTAGTGGAAGAGAATAGAACTCGAGGGCACAACTTCAGAGTGAAAAGACGCTCCTTTAAAACTGAGATGAGAAGGAATTTCCACAGCCAGAGGGTGGAAAATCTGTGGAACTCACAGAGGGCTGTGGAGGCCAGGTCATTGAGTGTCTTTAAGACAGAGATAGATAGATTCTTGATCAATAGGGGGATCAAGGGTTACGTGGAGAAGGCGGGAGAATGGGGATAAGAATCATATCAGCAATGAGCAGACTCAATGGGCCGAATGGCCTGATTCTCTCCCATATCTTATGTTCTTACGGTCTTAGTTTGCAATCACCTATTTAATTAGACAAAGGCTCCACAAGGAGCTCCTGTGATTTAAAGTGAGGCTTCTTGCACAGGAACCTTATCCTGCTGCTGCTTCACAAAGACTGGTTTGACCACAAATGGAGTTGCACTCACCGCACTGTTCATCACTGTTGTCTCCGCAGTCGTTGTCCCCATCGCAGTGCCACAAGCTCCGGATACAGTAACCGTTCTGGCAGTGAAATTCATCCTCCTCACACTCACGAGGTGCTGAAATACAGAAACGGAATTAAATAGCTATGATTGCTAATTTTGCCCTGACGGTAATTTTGCTATGACAGTAATATTGGGTGGAATTCTCCAGCCGCGTGGGTCTAAAAGCCGGAAATTCCTGCCCGACCACCAATGGGGTTTCACATTGACGGAACCAGCCCGCTAAAGTTCCAGTGGCAGACGGGATGGGAGAATTCCAGCCATTGTTTGCAGTAATGCCAAACCCCCATTCACTACCGCGGGACCAGGAAATCCCACCGGCCTAAAAGGCCACAAGATTCTGCCCCCTGCGTCTGCCTGTGGAAAACCTGACGGATTTTGTTATAATTTCATCACTCTTTTCCCTATTGTAATTAATCAGATCTACATTTTGATTTATTCATTTGCGGGATGTGGCTAGGCCAGCATTTATTGCCCATCCCTAATTGCCCTTGAGAAGGTGGTGGTGAGCTGCCTTCTTGAACCGCTGCAGTTTCTGGGGTGTAGGCACACCCACAGTGCTGTTAGGGAAGGATCCCAGGATTTTGACCCAACGGCAGGGAAGGAATGGCAGTATATTCCCAAGTTAGGATGGTGAGTGTCTTCTCGGGGAACTCCCAGGTGGTGGTGTTCCCAGTTATCTGCTGCTCTTTTCCTTCTAGATGGTTGTGGGTTTGGAATGTGAACAAAAAACAAAGAACGAAGAAAAGTACAGCACAGGAACAGGCCCTTCGGCCTCCCAAGCCTGTGCCGATCATGATGCCCTAACTAGACTAAAAGAAATCTTCTGTCCTTACTCAGTCCATATCCCTCTGTTCTCTCCCGATTCCTGTACCCATCCAGCTGCCTCTTAAATGTTGCTACGGTGCCTGCTTCAACCACCTCCTCTGGCAGCGCGTTCCAGGCACCCATCACACTCTGCGTGAAAACCTTTCCCCGCACACCTCACTTAAACTTTCCCCCTCTCACCTTGAACCTGTGCCCCCTTGTAGTTGACACTTCCACCCTGGGGAAAAACCTCTGACTGTCCACCCTGTCTGTGCCTCTCATAATTTTGTAGACCTCTATCAGGTCTCCCCTCAGCCTCCGTCTTTCTCGTGAAAACAATCCTAGTTTATTCAACCTCTCCTCGTAGCCAACAACCTCGAGACCAGGCAACATCCTGATGAACCTTCTTTGCGATCTCTCCAATGCTTCCACATCCTTCTGGTAGTGTGGTGACCAGAACTGCACGCAATACTCCAAATGCGGCCTAACCAAGGTTTTATATAGCTGCAACATGATTTGCCAACTCAGTGCCCCAATATAGCTGCCTAAAGTGCATCTTGTAGATGGTACACATTGCTGCCATTGTGCATCAGTGGTGGAGTGACTGAATGTTTGCGGAATGGGTAGCAAGCAAGTGGGGCTGTTTGTCCTGGATGGTGTCGAGCTTCTTGAGTGTTGTTGGAGCTGCACCCATCCAGGCAAGTGGGGAGTATTCCATCACACTCCTGACTTGTGCCTTGTAGATGGTGGACAGGCTTTGGGGAGTCAGGAGGTGAGTTACTCGATGCGGGATTCCCACCCTATGCCCTGCTCTTGCAGCCACTGTGTTTATATGGCTGGGTCCAGTTCAGTTTTGCTCGATGGCAAACCTTAGGATGATGATGTGGTGATGTGTCACAGGGATCGGTGTTGGGTCCATTGTTGTTTGTCATCTATATCAATGATCTGGATGATAATGTGGTCAATTGGATCAGCAAGTTTGCTGATGATACAAAGATTGGAGGTGTAGTGGACAGTGAGGAAGGTTTTCAAAGCTTGCAGAGGGATTTGGACCAACTAGAAAAATGGGCTGAAAAATGGCAAATGGAATTTAACGCAGACAAGTGTGAGATATTGCACTTTGGAGGGACAAACCAAAGAAGAACGTACAGGGTAAATGGTAGGACTCTGAAGAGTGCAGTTGAACAGAGGGATCTGGGAATACAGGTACAGAATTCCCTAAAAGTGACGTCACAGGTGGATAGGGTCGTAAAGAGTGCCTTTGGTACATTGGCCTTTATAAATCGGAGTATCGAGTATAAAAGTTGGAGTGTTATGGTAAGGTTATATAAGGCATTGGTGAGGCCAAATTTGGAGTATTGTGTACAGTTTTGGTCACCTAGTTACAGGAAGGATGTAATTAAGGTTGAAAGAGTGCAGAGAAGGTTCACAAGGATGTTGCCGGGACTTGAGAAGCTGAGTTACAGAGAGAGATTGAATAGGTTGGGACTTTATTCCCTGGAGCGTAGAAGATTGAGGGGAGATTTGATAGAGGTGTATAAGATTTTGATGGGTATAGATAGAGTGAATGCAAGCAGGCTTTTTCCACTGAGGCTAGGGAAGAAAAAAACCAGAGGGCATGGGTTAAGGGTGAAAGGAGAAAAGTTTAAAGGGAATATTAGGGGGGGCTTCTTCACGCAGAGAGTGGTGGGAGTGTGGAATGAGCTGCCGGATAAAGTGGTAAATGCGGGGTCACTTTTAACATTTAAGAAAACCTTGGACGGGTTCATGGATGAGAGGGGTGTGGAGGGATATGGTCCAAGTGCAGGTCAGTGGGACTAGGCATAAAATGGTTCGGCACAGACAAGAAGGGCCAAAAGGCCTGTTTCTGAGCTGTAATTTTCTATGTTTCTATGGTTCTATGATGGTGGGGGATTCAGCGATGGTAGTGCCATGAATGACAAGAGGAGATGATTAGATTTTGTCATGTTGGTGATGACCAGTGCCTGGCATTTATGTGGTATGAATTCTGCTGGCCACAAAGCAACCCAGGCCTCATTATTATCCATATCTGGCTGCATATCGGCATTATCTGAGAGTTGTAAATGGAAGTGAATACTGTACAATCATGCAGGAACATTCCCACTTCAAGTCAGTTATGAAGCAGCTGGGCTAGGATACTGCCCTGAGGAATTCTGGTGATGATGTCCTGGGGCTCAGATGATTGGCCACCATCTTCCTTTGTGCATGAGAACACCATCAACCTGCAAGTTCTCCTCCAAGCCTCACACCGTCCTGACTTAGAAATATATCAGCCGTTTCTTCACTGTTGCTGGGTCAAAATTCTGGAACTCCCTCCCCAACAGCCCTTTGGGTATACCTACACCACATGGACTGCAGCGGTTCAACAAGGCAGCTCATCACTACCTTCTCAAGGGCAATTATGGATGGGTAATGAATGCTGGCCTAGCTAGTGACGCCCACATCCCATGAAAGAATAAAAGAAAAGGTACGACTTTGGCTAATGGAGAGTTTCTCCCGGTTCCCACTGGCTTCAGTTTTTCCGGGACTCTATGAGGCACAGTCAAATGCTGTCTTGATGGTAAGACAAATCACTCTTGCCTCACCTCTGGACCTCAGCTCTTTTGTCCAAGTTTGGGACCCGGGTGATAGTGAGGTCTGGCATCGAGTGGCCCTGGTGGAACATTGGGGAACAGGTAACTGCCGCTTGGTAACACTGTCAACCACACTTGCTGAAGATGGGGAGATAGTTTGCTCGATTAGGATTGGCCTGTTTTTTGCACACAGCGCACACCTGGTCAATGTTCCTCTTTGTTGGTAGATGCCAGTATTGTAGCTGCGTTTAGCTCGAGGCACAGGTAGATCCCACAATATTAACAATCTTGCATCTTTGTGCTCTGTTGGTAACTTTTGCCATCAGAAATTCCCATGACTGTACAGACAATAGAAACTGCAGATATAGACTTGTCAAAGTGTGCATACATAGAATCATAGAATCCTACAGTGCAGAAGGAGGCCACTTGGCCCATCGAGTCTGCACCGACCACAATCCCACCCAGGCCCTATCCCCATAACCCCATGCATTTACCTTAGCTAGTCCCCCTGACACTTAGGGGCAATTTAGCGTGGCCAATCCACCTAACCCGCACATCTTTGGACTGTGGGAGGAAACCGGAGCACGTGGAGGAAACCCATGCAGAGATGGGGAGAATGTGCAAACTCCACACAGACAGTGACCCAAGCTAGGAATCGAACCCGGGTCCCTGGCGCTGTGAGGCAGCAGTGCTAACCACTGTGCCACCGTGCAATGTCAATACTGCAATGTAACTGCAGTGTGACAATTTACATAATAAATATAAAAAAACAGGGTGTGAAACTTTTAATAGAAATGTATAAAATGGATAATAAAGAGTTTTGAATTAAGCAGCAGCCTGAGTTATGTTTGCCCATCCTCTGCTTTGAATTTTATTTCACCCTGAATACTAGACTTGGGTCTTGACCCGCGACCCTGAATGTGTTGGGAGATGAGACCATTAATCTATGAAATATCTTTGGTCTGTCCACACCCTGCCGCTAGTCTCCTCCATTATAAATTCCATGTCCATATACATCAGGCAAGCTGCCAACGTAAACATATCGTGCGTTAATTATAATGCTACTCTGCCACTGGTGGGCAAGTCAAATTATAGCGTGATGAATTCGTAAAGGCAGTTTACAGCATAAATATGGACATAGGAATTTATAAAAACAAGTTGCGGAGTGGGATTGAACTCTATCCATAAACCCTAATTCTCCCTCTGCCTCTAATCCCACATTACCCTCTGTAATGACTTTAATCAGGCAATTGAGGTCAGTCTGTTAGAACATGAACGTCCTGATTAAGGGCCAAATTGATGGGCCAATCAGGGAGCCTCTTGGTTTGTATTTAACCAGGCGTGTCAGTTCCTCTGGGACTCCGAGTGCAGACTGCTAACTGGAAGCGCTCTGTATGCTGTTGTCTGACTTGTAAATAAAGGGATTTTGAAGAAGGGGCTTCTGCCTCCAAGGACTTATTACGCCCACAGACACACTTGATTTTGATTCCTCAAATGCAACGGCCAAGGGAAACCAATGACTGTACAATAGGAAATTTTATTGGCACGGTGGCGCAGTGGTTAGCACTGCTGCCTCACAGCTCCAGGGACCCGGGTTCGATTCCCGGCTTGGCTCACTGTCTGTGTGGAGTCTGCACGTTCTCCTCGTGTCTGCGTGGGTTTCCCCCGGGTGCTCCGGTTTCCTCCCACAGTCCAAAGATTAGGTTGATTGGCCATGCTAAATTGTCCCTTAGTGTTAGGGGGACTAGCTAGGATAAATGCATGGGGTTATGGGGATAGGGCCTGGGTGGGATTGTGGTCAGTGCAGTCTCGATGGGCTGAATGGCCTCCTTCTGCACTGTAGGATTCTATGATTCTTTATCTTCATTCCTGAGTTGGAATTATCCTCAGAGGAACAATAGTTGTGTTGTCCTCCATTGACTTTTGCACTAGAAAGTGAATCTGTCCATGGGATGTGCTGCGTTTTGCTTCTGTACAAAGCCCTATTTGGAATTGATCGTGCCGGATGAGGTGGCTGTATTTGCATTGCTAAAACTGAGTCCCTTTTCGCAACATCTTCACAATGCCACTGGCAGAAGAGGACTTACTTATGACTGCTTGTTTGCACTATAGGATGCAGCAGAGGATTAGATATCTCTCTGTCGTACAGCGCCAATGTTATTTACCAGAACACTGTGATGCTCAACTAGCTTTCAGACAGTAGGCTACACAATATTTGTGGCTTTTCTCATCTAAAGAATATTAACAGCCTCACTCTAACATAGTTAAAGTTTTTAGTCCTTTTGTAAATTGTATTTTTGTATTTACTAACAACTCGACTTTGATATGGACCAAAATCTATTAAGATCTGCATTGGCTGACAGTTCGGCTCCAATGATAAAACTGCTAGAATAAAAGCAAATTACTGCGGATGCTGGAATCTGAAACCAAAAGAGAAAATACTGGAAAATCTCAGCAGGTCTGGCAGCATCTGTAAGGAGAGACAAAAGCTCTTTTCTCTCCTTACAGATGCTGCCAGACCTGCTGAGATTTTCCAGCATTTTCTCTTTTGGTGATAAAACTGCTAGGTTTGTTTAAAAAGATGGAGTTCTTAAAATGGATACCAAGCAAAATGGTGAAGTACGAACCTTGACACATCCGGGTGGAATTTTCCCGTCCCGCCCGCCACGGGAATCGTAGCAGGCAGGACAGAAAATTCGGCGGACCATGCAAAGGTCCATTGACCTCAGGTGGGAATTTCCAGTCTTGGGGAGAGTGTAGCCGTAAAATCCCGCCCATCTTTCTCTTGATAATTGACTTATTTACAGAAATGTATTTATATTCCAGATCTTTGCTTCTTATCTCCCAATTCCACTCCCACGCCCCACAGTGTCCCAGCGGTCTCTTTTTATATGTGCTCAGGATATTTAATCAATCAATTCCCTCCACCTGTTTATCTGTAACCATAACAACACAATTACCATAACATTATCTGAAGTCCACGTACCAACCAACTCAAGAACAGCTTCTTCCCTGCTGCCGTCAGACTTTTGAATGGACCTACCTCGCATGAAGCTGATCTTTCTCTACACCCTAGCTATGACTGTAACACTACATTCTGCACTCTCTCCTTTTCTTCTCTATGAACGGTATGCTTTGTCTATATAGTGCACAAGAAACAATACTTTTCACTATATGTTAATACATGTGACAATAATAAATCAAATCAAATCAAATCTTGGTGATCACTGCCTGCACATATACGAGAGTTCATGATTATACGTGGAAGTTAAGTAACTAAACTCTTTGCTCAGTTAAGACTTTGTGTTAAAAACTCATTGTATCCATTTTACAGAACAGACATCGGGATATTTGGTTAAGGATGTCCATTCTCTGCCCAATCAGAATCCTTATTGTTCTGTGGCTCTCATTGATTAGAATTCTCCCTCCCTCTCCTTTCCCTTGGAGGTTCCCAGTAAAATATATCAGGATGGTTTCCTGGCAAGTTTCCAACTTTGCACACTTGTATGGAGTTATTCCTTCTCAGATGTTTTTTGACTTGATTTGATTTATTATTGTCACATGTATGTACTTGCCATAGGTTTCTGTTGCTTATATGTTGCACTTCTTTGATATTTGGGTTGATAGCCAATAAGTGTCTTCCAAACTACCCAGCAACCACCATCCTGTGGTGTAGCTTAATAGAGATGAGGCACCCCTCAAAATGTTCTTGCTGCAGCCTACTTCTTGATTTTTCCTGCCCTGTGTTCCGAGGTAGGCTCGATAATGATGGAATCAAACGCTCCCAGGCCGGAATTTCGCTAAAGTAACTGCAATTTTAATAGTGCCCACGTTTCGGGGCAGTTGGAGATGCCGGAGGAAGGCCACAATCAGCATGACAGCCGCCATGTTTTTTCCAGTGTGGGATGTTCCGTGTCACTGGTTTTGTTAAACACTCATTTAGTGTCCAAAACTGGCGTCATAGAATCCCTACAGTGCCATTTGGCCCATCGAGTCTGCACCGACCACAATCCCACCCAGGCCCTCTCCCTGTAACCCTACACATTTACCCTGTTAGTCCCCCTGACACTAAGGGGCAATTTACCATGGCCAATCCACCTAACCCACACATCTTTGGACTTTGGGGGGAAACCGGAGCACCCGGAGGAAACCCACGCAGACACGGGGAGAATGCGCAAACTCCACACAGTTACTCGAGGCCGAAATTGAATCTGGGTCCCTGGTGCTGTGAGGCAGCAGTGCTAACCACTGTGCAACCGTGCCAACCACTGTGCAACCGTGCCGCGGCACATTTTTGTTGGGGCTAAAGGAATCAAGGGATTTGGGGGGAAGGAGAGATCAGGATATTGAATTCAATGATCAGCCATGCTCAAAATGATTTGATTTGATTTATTATTGTCACATGTATTAGTACACAGTGAGGAGTATTGTTTCTTGCGCGCTGTACAGACAAAGCATACCGTTTATAGAGAAGGAAATGAGAGAGTGTAGTTTTACAGTCATGGCTAGGGTGTAGAGAAAGATCAACTTAATGCGAGGTAGGCCCATTCAAAAGTCTGATAGCAGCAGGGAAGAAGCTTTCTTGAGTCGGTTGGTACGTGACCACAGACTTTTGTATCTTCTTCCCGACGGAAGAAGGTGGAAGTGAGAATGTCCGGGGTGAGTGGGGTCCTTAATTAAGATCCAAAATGGGCACAGTAAGAAGTCTCACCTGGTGAACGAGCAGCGCTCCGAAAGCTCGTGATTCCTAATAAACCTGTTGGACTATAACCTGGTGTTGTGAGACTTCTTACTGTGCCTACCCCAGTCCAACACCGGCATCTCCACATCATGATCAAAATGAATGACGGAGCAGGCTCAAAGGGCCGAATGGCCTACTCCTGCTTCTAGTTTCTATATTTCTAAAACAACTTTCTTGGCTGCTTGACTTGTATTTACACTGTAAATCTCAGCTGCTTTCATTCCATCAAAGTTCTGTCCTATAGTGACCCACAAAACCAAGCTGGTATAGAAAGCAGTCTGTAATACTCTCCAAGGTCGGCTTTCCTGAGAAATTCACCAACATCGCCCGACTCCTCCACAAGATGTCGGTGATTGTCCACACCAATGGGAATGTGACAGAAAGCTCTGAGGTCGAGACTGGAGTCAGGCAGGGATGTGTCATCATCCCCACCCATTTGTCCATCTTCATCGCCACCATCCTTCACCTTGTCAAGCACAAGCTTCCCAATGGAGTGGACATTGTCTACAGGATGGGCGGAAAACCTTTCAACCTCAACCAATTGAAATCCAAGAAGAAAACGACACTGGCATCATGCTTGGAAAGTCAATGTGTGAACGAAATCACCGTCTCCGCCCTCTCTCTCGGAAGAGAATCTCCAAGCCAGGATTGATGCCTTCAGGGAAACATACCGAAGAATCAGCCTCAGCCTCAAACTCAGGAAGACTTGGGTCTTTTACCAACCCACCCCAGGGCAAGATCCATCCTCTCCCTCCATCAAGATCAACAGAGCAACCCCCCCCCCCCCTCCCCAGCAGGTGACGCATTTCCCCTACCTGGGGAGCCACCTCTCATCTAAGACTGACATTGACATGGAGATCAAACATTGTATTCATTCTGTGAGTGCCGCCTTCAGATGCCCAAGGAAAAGAGTTTTTGACAGATGCAACATCCATGCTGATACTAAGATCCTTGTGTACGAGAGAGTCATCCTCCTAACTCTTCTATACGGCTCCGAAACCTGGACTACGTACAGGTGCCATCTCAAGGCCCTGGAGAGGAACCATCAATGCTGTCTGAGACGGATTCCCTGCATCAGCTGGGATATACTAACATCAGCATCCTTGAAGCAGCCGAGAGCTCCAGCATTGAGGCCATGATCATCCGAAACCAACTGCGCTGCGCCGGCTATGTGCTTAGGATATCAGAGTCCCGACAGCCAAAGCAAATCTTCTTTGCTCAGCTCAAGGAAAGGCTACTGAACAAGAGGAGGACAAAAGAATCGCTTCAAAGACACCCTGAAGGCTTATCTCAAGAAATGCAACATAGACATCAGTGCCTGGGAGACTCTTGCTCAGAAGAGACCTACTTGGAGGGAACCTGGGGAACACAATTCTTCAAGGACATCCAATGACAAGAAGAGGAGCCTGAGAAAGGAATTCCAACTATCTTGATTCCGAGGACCAATTCCACCTCCTGGAAACCCCTGCCAGGTGTACGGTGGGAAATGTAGCTCTAGGACCGGTCATGCAAGGATCATCAGCCATGCAAGGATCCACAGAACCTATGACCAATAACATGGAGTTCCTTAGGTAGACAATCATAGCGAATGATTGCCAAAGAAGGACAGGCAGAAAGGATGTGTGCGAGCTACTGATCTGCTCCTTGCTGCTCTTTATGCTGTCCCTATCATTGATGTACTTGGCTGGTCAGTATACCCTTGTCTGGGATTATTCTCTCTGAGCTTTGCTTGTCATAGTTTTGTATTGCTTAGGAAATGTTTCACTTCTTTGAAGTGAGCTACATTCATGATGCGAGTCATGAACAGCCAAGCAGATAAACGAGTAGAAGCTCGAGACAGCTGGAATTAAGAGAAACGTATTAGAGGCAGTGATATCAAGGAAGCGTGGGGCGGAATTTCCCCGTCCCATCCCACCCACCACGGGAATCATAGCCGGAAGGGACACAGACAAGGCAAAGGTCCATTGGCCTCGGGCGGGATTTTCTGGCCTTGGGGCGCCTGTTCGGGTACACTCAGTGAGAATTTAGAGGCATTTAGAGGCCGGTGTTTGGGAAAAGGCGAAACAGCTGGATAACCTGCACGAGGAAGACCCAAAATGGCACAGAGGGATAATGTCAGAAGGTGGACTGGCCTCTCTCTGTGAGACAGGCAGTGAGAGAAGCGGGTGATCGACGTTAGTGGAGAAAGATTGTTCCTAACACGGCCAACACGAGGAACCGGGCCGGAAGAAAGGCAAGGCATTCATCCCATTTCCAGTCAAAGTGGCAGGTATTTAAGAGCAGAACACGCAGCACCCTGATTGGGTAAGGTTCACACTTGTTCTGCATTGGGCGGCATGGTGGCACAGTGGTTAGCACTGCTGCCTCACAGCTCCAGGGACCCGGGTTCGATTCCCGGCTTGGGTCACTGTCTGTGTGAAGTTTGTACATTCTCCTTGTGTCTGCGTGGGTTTCCTCTGGGTGTTCCAGTTTGCTTCCAAAGTTTAGTTTATTTATTAGTGACAAGTAGGCTTACGTTAACACTGCAATGAAGTTACTGTGAAAATCTCTTCGTCGCTACACTCCGGCGCCTGTTCGGGTACACTCAATGAGAATTTAGCACTGCCAATTCACCTAACCAGCATGTCTTTCAGGCTGTGGGAGGAAACCGGAGCACCCGGAGGAAACCCACGCAGACACGGGGAGAACGTGCAGACTCCACACAGACAGTGACCCAAGCCCGGAATTGAACCGGGTCCCTGGCGCTGTGAGGCAGCAGTGCTAACCACTGTGCCACCGTGCCGCCCCACAGACTAACAAGAAATTCTTCCTAATCTCAACATTAAATGGGAGACCCATTATTTTTAAAATGGCCCCCTATTTCTAGATTGTTTCACGGGGTGGGATGTGCAGGTTAGGTTGATTGGCCATGCTAAATTACCCCTTAGTGTCCCGGGATGCATAGATTAAAGTTTATTTATTAGTCACAAGTGAGGCTTACGTTAACACTGCAATGAAGTTAGTGGAAATTCGCCACACTCTGGCGCCTGCTCAGGTCAATGCACCTAACCAGCACGTCTTTCGGATTGTGGGAGGAAACCGGAGCACCCGGAGGAAACCCATGCAGACACAGGGAGAATGTGCAAACTCCACACAGGCAGTGACCCAAGCCGGGAATCAAACCTGGGTTCATGGCGCTGTGAGGCAGCAGTGCTAACCCACTGTGCTATCGTGCCGCCCTTAAGGTTAGTGGGATTAGTGGGGTAAATATGTGGGATTACAGGGATAGGGTCTGGGTGGGATTATTGTTGGTGCAGACTCGATGGGCTGAATGGCCTCCTTTTGCACTGTAGGGTTTCTATGATTCTGCAGTTGGTATTCTCACAATTGCAGAGAAACATTTCAACCATCCACAATCTAATGATTGTTTGGCCACGGAATCTATTCCAGCGAGGTATTGCTTACCGTGGTTTGTTAGTTGCTAGGTAGCAGGGTTCAGAAGGGAGATAAATAACAGCTGATGACTGTGTGTTCATGATAGATGTTGAGAGAGAGAGAGAAATGCGCATCCTTGAAGAACTCTGTGTTGGCAGCCTTCGGGGAAATGTAATTTATGATCAGAAAGATACAGATAGTTTTTAAGTGCATTTACACAAATGCATCAATACATTGTGTTCAGAGATGGTTGAATATAATTCAATTGAATACATTCTCCAACCAAAAGTAGTGAGCTGCACTCCCGAACTGGGACAATGTTCTGTCACTTGTGTCTGCTACAATAGAGCCTTTTATCTACTGGAGAGCAATCAATGAGAACTGCCTTGGAAGGGAAGAGTTTTGCATAAAAATGGTTTAATGAAGCTGCATCAGTCTGAACAATAATCACACGATCACAAGAGCACAAGAAGTAGGAGCAGGAGTAGGCCCTTTGGCCCCTCGAGCCTGTTCTGTACCATTCAATAATATCATAGCTGATCCACTTTCCCACCTGACCCCCTCTCCCCATAACACGTGTCTCCCCTGTGAATAGGAAATCTGTCTGACTCCGCCTTGAATATATTCAATGAGCCAACATCTACCCCTCTTTTTGGAAGAGAATTCTTAGCATTCCTAAAGTCCTGAAGGAAGCCATTCAACCCAACAAGTCTGCACTGACTCAACATGACACAACCCCTGCCCACTCTATCCCCAATATTTCCCATGGTCAATCTCCATAACCTACCCAACTTGGGACACTAAGGGGCAATTTAGAATAGCCAATCAACCTAACCTGCACTTCTTTGGGCTGTGGGAGGAAACTGCCTCCTCCCAGTGAATATAATCCTAACCGATCTAGTCTCTCCTCATATGACAGTCCTACCATCCCAGGAATCAGCCGGGTAAACCTTCGCTGTACTCCCTCTATAGCAAGGACATCCTTCCTCAGATAAGGACACCAAAATTGCACACAATACTCCAGGTGTGGCCTCACCAACGCCCTGTACAATTGCAGTAAAACATTCCTATCCCTATACTCAAATCCTCTCACTATGAAGGCCAACATACCATTTGCCGTCTTTACTGCCTGTTGTACCTGCGCGCTTACTTTCAACACTGGTGCATGAGGACTCCAAGGTCTTGGTGAATAATGGATGCTCTTAGCACCATTCTCAGTCTTTATTATAAACACTTACATTCCCTTTTCATAAGCTCATAAGATACAGGAGCAGAATTAGTCCATTCGGCCCATCGGGTCCACTCCGCCATTCGATCATGGCTGATATGTTCCTCATCCCCATTTTCCTGCCTTCCCCGCCATAACCTTTCAACCCATTACCAATTAAAAATCTGTCTAACTCCTCCCTAAATTTACTCACTGTCCCAGCATGCACCACACTTTGGGGTAGCGAATTCCACAGATTCACAACCCTTTGGGAGAAGTTGTTTAAGAAACATAGACACATAGAAAAACTACAGCACAAACAGGCCCTTCGGCCCACAAGTTGTGCCGAACACATCCCTACCTTCTAGACCTACCTATAACCCTCCATCTTATTACGCTCCAAGTACTCATACAGGAGTCTCTTAAAAGACCCTATTGAGTTCGCCTCCACCACCACTGACGGCAGCCGATTCCACTCGCCCACCACCCTCTGTGTGAAAAACTTGCCCCTAACATTTCCCCTGTACCTACCCCCCCCAGCACCTTAAACCTGTGTCCCCTCGTCGCAGCCATTTCCACCCTGGGAAAAAGCCTCTGAGAGTCCACCCGATCTATGCCTCTCAACATCTTATACACCTCTATTAGGTCTCCTCTCATCCTTCGTCTCTTCAAGGAGAAAAGACCGAGCTCCCTCAGCCTATCCTCATAAGGCATGCCACTCAATCCAGGCAACATCCTTGTAAATCTCCTCTGCACCCTTTCAATCTTTTCCACAACCTTCCTAGAGTGAGGTGACCAGAGCTGAGCACAGTACTCCAAGTGGGGTCTGACGAGGGTCTTATATAGCTGCATCATTATCCCCGGACTCCTAAACTCAATCCCTCGATTGATAAAGGCCAGCACACCATATGCCTTCTTTTCAACCCTGTTTCTCCTCAACCCTGTTTTAAATTCGCTACCCGTTATGCTAAGACTGTGTCTCAGGGTAAGAGTTAGTAAAGCCTTTGTCTTTCTGTCTATAACATCTTTGTGTATGACACCCCACCCCTCCCCTCACCCTTACAATATACATCTCGTCCTATTTTCTTTGTCTTCAGCTCTGACGAAGGGTCATCCAGAAACGTTGGCTCGATTCTCTCCCCACAGCTGCTGTCAGGCCTGTTGAGATTTTCCAGCCTTTTCTGTTTTTGTTCCCAAAAACATGTTTGATCGAGCTATAAAGGAGATCGACATCAAATACACATCCTTAAAACTGCGTGCACTCAGCACCCAGATGCAATTTCTCTCCATGATGAAGGAAAGACAGGTTTCTGTGAGGTGGTTTGGCACAGACTCACACGTACACACCCAGCTGGGTAACTAGAAACGTAAACTATTCACACTCACACCTTCAACCAGTTTAAAATGACATGACTTGAAATTTGACCCTATATTACTAAATCCTTTGGCGATAATTCTGGACAAAATGCGTTGATAATTATTACCAAGCAAAGTAGAAAATGGATTAACCATAATCAGGAGATACAACAGGAACTATTGCTTAATATAAAAGTCAAACTTGTGCTAACGCCCATGCATTTGCTCCTTTAGACTGTGTAGTCAACAAAAATGTAATTACTCTTTTAAAGTGCCGTTTGTCTGTAATGTCACGCTATTGTTAGAATGCTGGGCATGTTACAGACTAATATCAGCCATTATCACTGACATGCTGCATACCGCTGACAAAGGTAAAAGTATAAAGTACACTGAATTAACACTGAGAATTATAGAGCATCATTCCTGAAAAATACAAATCTGTCCAGAGAATAATGTAGATTGAGGGAGGTCTGCACATTTCTAAAGTATACTTCGTAATTGAACAGCAGATATACATAAATTAAAAGTTGTATATTTTATACAAGTACATAAGGTAACATTCAACATTTAAAAGGTAGATGTCCTGAGCTGGATAATACCTGCAAATAAATGGAAACCACACCGTAAATACAGAACTCACTTGTTTATTTATTTATTAGTCACAAGTAGCCTTATATTAACACTGCAATGAAGTTACAGTGAAAATCCCCTAGTCGCCACGCTCCGGTGCCTGTTCAGGTACACTGAGGGAGAATTTAGCATGGCCAATGCACCTAACCAGCCTCTTTGGCAGCTGCTGAGATTTTTGAGGCAGCAGTTGTCAATACTAATTGCATTTCTGTGTCCATAACATTGGAAAGTGAATCTCTAGGATTCACTAGGGACACACTGGGGGCGTTGTGGTGGCACAGTGGTTAGCACTGCTGTCTACCAGCGTCAGGGACCCAGGTTCGATTCCTGGTTTGGGTCACTGTCTGTGTGGAGTTTACACATTCTTCCTGTGTCTGCGTGGGTTTCCTCCCACACTCCAAAGATGTGTGGGTTAGGTTGATCGGCCATGCTAAATTGACCCTAGTGTCAGGGGATTAACAGGGTAAATATGTGGAGTTATGGGGATAGGGCCTGGTGGGATTGTAGTCGGTGTGGACTTGATGGGTCGAATGGCCTCCTTCTGCACTGTTGGGATTCTATGATTCCCCTGTCAGCTTCCTTCATCACTGTCAGATTTCTACCTCAAGTTTTAAGTTTATTTATTCGTCACTTGTGCTTCGTCTGTCTAGCACACAAGAAATAATATCCAAATACATAATAAATCAAATCAAAAAGACAGAGTATGTTTCTCAATCCCTCTCCCCCACCCTATCCCTGTAACCCCACATATTTACGATGGTTAATCCCCCTAACATACACATCTTGGGACACCAAGGGGCAATTTAGCATGGTCAATCCACCTAACCCGCACATCTTTGGTCTGTGGGAGGAAACCAGAGCACCCGGAGGAAACCCACGCAGACACAGGGACAATGTACAAACTTCACACAGACAGTTAGTTACCTGAGGCCAGAACTAAACCTGGGTCCCTGGCGCTGTGAGGCAGAAGTGCTAACCACTGTGCCACTGCGCTGCACTCACATCACACAAGAGATAAAATCTTTATTCATTCGTGGGACCTGGGTGTTGCTGGCTGGCCAGCATTTATTGCCCATACCCAGTTGCCCCTGAACTGCGTGGCTTGTGAGGCCATTTCAGAGGGCAGTTGAGAGTCAACCACATTGCTGTAGCTCTGGAGTCACATGTAGGCCAGACCAGGTAAGGACAGCAGATTTCCTTCCCTAAAGGACATTAGTGAACCAGATGGGTTTTTCCGACAATGGTTTCATGGTCATCAGTAGATTCTTAATTCAAGATATATATATATATATATATATTTTAATTGAATTCAAATTCCATCATCTGCCATGGCGGGATTCGAACCCTGGTCCCCAGAACATTTTCTGAGTTTCTGGATTAATAGTATAGCGATAATACCACTGGGCCATCGCCTCCCAGCAAAGGCCCAAAAAGCTGAATCTGATTATTTTTGTTTTCCGTTTGAAAATGTACATTTACAAATTAAACCAAGAAATCATTAGTTGTTAAAATATTAAGATATTGGTACTTCATCCAGAATCTGAAATTACTGATAACACACATTTACACACACTAATCTCGACACAATGTGGACCATAATAACTAACTGAAATTAGATTGGCCTGTGATCAAAAGTATAAACGTATGAATGAGACTTTGTGAGTTGAATAAATCATTTACTAACCGGAACCTCTGGGGCAGAATTTTCAGGCGGGTGTCTGAACCCTGCCACAAGCTCAAATAGCCAGCAGAAAGCAGCACCACGTGGGGAAACAATCGCTCAGTTGATTTCCTCCAAATTTGGCCTATAAGAGGCTGCGTCTCCAGCTAAAGATGGCAAACCGGCTTCCTCTTGAAGTTGGATGACCGATAGGACGAGGTTTTCCAGATTGAAAGCCGCAGGAGAATGCCAAGGGGCACATACGTGAGGGAGAAGGCAACCCAAAATGGCGCACTCTCTCCAACTTTTCCACCTTTGAATAAAAACAAAATGGCCACTGCAGTTGGTTCATCATTGTGGAACGGCCTCCTTCACGGAGCTGCCTGTGGCTTTTGCTGCGGCCATTTTGTCTTTATTCAAAGGTGAAAAAGTTGGCTAGATTGCGCCATTTTGGGTTGCCTTCTCCCTCACGTATGTGTCCATTAGCATTCTCCTGCAGCATTCAATCTGGAAAGCCTCGTCCTATTGGTCAGCCAGCTTCAAGAGCCTGACTGCCATCTTTAGTTGGAGGCCAATCCTCGGGCCTCCAGAAGGCCAAATTTGGGGGAATCACAATAAGTGAGCGTTTCCCCACGTGGTTCTGGTGCAGGAAGGAAAGGCCTCTAAGCTTGCTTGAACATTGGTCCCTCAATCTGCCATTGGGAGGTCACTAAACAGGCCCCCATCACCCTCGGAACCTAGGGGCAGACTGAAAATCAGTTGGCCTCCATCCAAAGGCCTTAATCGATTTAATGGGTTGCCTGGCTGCCACATGCGTGTGGGTTCTCTTGCTGTCCCTGGGGGCAGCATGGAGCTGGGGGGCTGCTACGCAAGCTGGTGAAGCAAGTTTGAGTGCCCCCTGCCTCAGTTTCTGGCAGAAAGAAGTCTAACAACACCAGGTTAAAGTCCAACAGGTTTATTTGGTAGCAAACGCCACTAGCTTTCGCAGCACGCTCCTTCGTTGTTAGATTTCTTACTGTGTTTACCCCAGTCCAACGCTGGCATCTCCACATCAGTTTCTGGCCCCAGCAGGGACTAAAAATCATTCCCCTTGTTTGTCTAGTAAATAATTTACTAACCTGAATTTCTTATCTCTCCAAAACAATGGTTAACAGGCAGTTCAAAGCTTGGGTTTCAGGCTGCATCGATTTACATTTTAAATGTGTATTTCCTATTCTTTTACAATCTCCTGCAGCTATCAAACTGGGCAAACAAACCAGAGACAGTTCCATCTTGTCTGGTGCGCTAAAGGGGGCGCGAGACATGTGAATTTTGTTTTTGACCGGATTTACACTTGCAGAACGAGGGGGTGAATCATTTGTTAGCCACATGCTCATTTAAAAAAGAAACTCTTAATTTGCATTTTATTTTTCCTTTTGCCAACTTTCCTCCACCGCTCCCTCAGCCACACGGTATTCCGTGCCCGGTCGGATTGGCAGACAAGCTGTTTCTAAGGAACTGTCAATGATCCTCTGAACCGCAGGGACACACACAGGATTTGCACTTTGACCTCAACACTGTGGGCAGTGTATGTGCTTTCCGAGGTTACCAGCATTGGCCATTTACCGAATGAGGGAGTTAAGAGTGTGAAGCAGTTTAAAGCACATTGTGTGTGTGAGGAACACTAACGTGCTGAATTACTGCATGGCCAGGTGATTTTATATACAATGCTGTTTGAAGTCCAGTTTCTGTGCTGACTGACTGGAACAATGGGTTCGTACACTATTGTTCCAGCTCTAGGGCACACGCCCAGTTAGATTTATATGCTGACATCTCAGTCAGGTAATTAGAAATTCTTGAACAAAATGTTAGCCAGCCGCATATAAACAGGAGTAGATCATGCTGTGGGTGAACTTGTTCAACCATTCTATTAGACCATGACGTATCCCCAGTATCTTTCTGCGCTGTAGAGATTCTATGATTCAATGAGATTCCGTTCATTCTCCTCTTCGACTCCAGTTTCCTGTTCTATTGTATATTCTTCAATTCTCATTGTGTCCAAGAATCTCTTGTAATCTGTCTCAAAATCTAACCCCATTTACACACTTTCTTCCCATTGCCATCCCATCGCCCCTTAGTGTCAGGGGGATTTGCAGGGTAAATATGTGGGGTTACAGGGATAGGGCCGGGTGGGATTATCGTCGGTGCAGGCTCGATGGGCCGAATGGCCTCATTCTGCATCATAGGGATACTATGATTCTAATCCAAAATTCAGCACAAAACTGGTCACCTTGCCATAGGGGTGGCACGGTAGCACAGTGATTAGCACAGTTGCTTCACAGAACCAGGGTCCCAGGTTCAATCCCCAGCTGGGATCATTGTCTGTGCGGAGTCTGCACGTTCTTCTCACGTATATGTGGGTTTCTTATGGGTGCTCTGCTGTCCTCCCACAGTGTGAAAGACATGCTGGTTAGGTGGATTGGCCGTGCTAAATTCTCCCTCAGTGTACCTGAACAGGCACCGGAGTGTGGCGGCTACGGGATTTTTACAGTAACTTCATTGCAGTGTTAATGTAAGCCTACTTGTGACAATAATAAATAAACTTTTCTCCAGGGATTCAGGTCGGGGTAACTAATGTACTTCTGGTACATTGCAGAAATTAAGTGCAAAATGACAGATATTGCCAATCTCATTTCTACCAAGATTATGCAAATTTATTAGAGTTGGTGAAAGATAAATGTCCAAACCCTCACAGCACTAACGCCATTCCTCTCACACCTATCGAGCAACTAATGAGAAGTCCAATCAGTACAAAAAGAAAGTTCAGGTAATCTTACTGTGCAATGTGTGTACCATAAACCATTAGCGCACCTTTAGTGGTAGATACCATCGGTGCAGGCTTGATGGGCCGAATGGCCTCTTTCTGCGCTGTAGAGGTTCTATGATTCAATGAGATTCCGTTCATTCTCCTCTTAGACTCCAGTTTCCTGTTCTATTGTATATTCTTCAATTCTTATTGTGTCCAAGAATCTCTTGTAATCTGTCTCAATATCTACAGCTCTCTAGGTAGGTAATTTACATCCCTCAGTGAAAACATTCCTCTTCATCTAAGTCTCAATAGGCTTATCCTGAAACTGTGACCCTTTGTTTTTCCGGAAACTAGTTCCTCGACACTCACCATGTCAAACCCTTGCAGAATTATAGAGGTTTCAATGAGATCACCATTTATTTGTCTAAACTCCAGTGATTTGAGACTCATTTATTTTATTGCACCTCACAGGACAAACCTCTCATCCTAGGAATCAATCCAGTGAACATTCATTGCGATCCATCAAAGAAATCCTGACTGAAGGAGATCAAAACTATTGACAATACTGCAGGCCCGGTCTCAGAAAGGAGGCGCAAGACTGCCGGCAAAATTCCTCCAAAGCTTTTCTAAGAGTGGTTTCCGGTGGGAAACACGGTGCGATTCCGGCTGGGTGGGTCGGCGCAATTCCTATTGCCATCCACCCAAACTTAGACAATATCTTGGAGGTCGGAGTCAATTTGTGCCATGGAAAGAGATGTGCAGGACCTAAAGACACCGGCAAGGTCGCCTCCGCAGAGATTTGGGCGTCCTTTTTAAAGGGTGCCCCGATCTGAAAATAATACTACAGAAATCCCCCCAATCGCTGGCTTCAGGCATCCTACACCCCCCCCCCACCCCCGCCAAGTGAGCAACACCCAGATATGGGGTCGCCTAACTATCCTCTCAGGTAGTACAAATTGTTGTGATCGTTTGAAATTTACCATTCTTGTATTTGTCCAATTGAAAGGCTTGGGTAGCTTGGTCTCTCTGTTCAGCAATGATCTCGTTATGTCTTTCAACACAGAGTATTTTGACCTCAAGACAAGAGTGGTAACGTCTGAGGTGGCCTGGTGCAGAGAAGATGACCCACGCTAGTGTCCCCTTGACAACATGATGAAGACGTCAGCAGGCAGCAGACTCGCAAGCGTTACTTGTGAAGAAATCAAATGAGCAAAAGAAATGTAGCAAAGAGCCTGTAACAACACGCCCAAACTGGCCAGACACAGCCACACTGCAGGAACACTTACGGCAATCCTGCTCGTCCGAGTCATCCCCACAATCATTATCACCATCACAGACCCAGGAACGCCGGATGCACTTGCCATTATCACAATGGAATTCCAGAGGGGAACAGGTTGGCAGCACTGCGGGAAAGCAGAAAAAACAGAGAACGGTGAGTTAATGAAGAACACGAGCGTATTTTCATTTACACGGAAACTAGAAGCAGGAGGAGGCCATTCGGCCCTTCGAGCCTGCTCCGCCGTTCACTATAATCGTGGCTAATCGTTGCTTTCTGTTAGGTAGCACTATCTTTCACAACCTCCCTCTCTGCACGGCAGAATTTGCAGATGCTTAAAAAAAAACACTTTTAGCAGAATGGCAGGAAGATGTAGCACAATTTATACAAGAAAAATCAAAATCAGAAGCTCCAACTCCCCGTATTTTTAAATTCATTCACGGGATGTGAGCGTCGCTGGCCGGGCCAGCATTTACTGCCTTCTATCCCTGAGGGCATTTGAGAATTATTGCTGTGGCTGTGGAGTCACATATAGTCCAGACCAGGTAAGGACGGCAGATTTCCTTCCGTAAAGGACCTTAGTGAACCAGACGAGTTTTTCCAACAATGGGGTTGCATGGTCATCATTAGGCTTTTAATTTCCAGATTTTTATTGAATTCAAATATCACCATCTGTCATGGTGGGATTTGAACCCAGGTCCCCAGATCTTGTCCGGGGTTTCTGGATTACTAATTTGATACGCTGAGGGAAAATTTAGCATGGCCAATGCACCTAACCAGTAATCCTGTTTCTGGATTACTAAATCAGTGACAATACCACTATGCCACCACCTCCCCATTAAGATACTCACTCAATTAAACAGATGTTAAATACTCATGCTTTCATTCATTGCATCTTTTCTGTACCTTCTAGAATGGCATTAAATATGGGCAGCACAATGGCACAGTGGTTAGCACTGCTGCCTCACAGCACCAAGGACTGGGGTTCGATTCCCGGCTTGGGTCACTGTCTGTGTAGAGTTCATGCATTCTCCCCGTGTCTGCATGGGTTTCCTCCAGGTGCTCTTGTTTCCTCCCACAGTCCAAAGACAAGCTGGTCATGTGCATTGGCCGTGCTAAATTCTCCCTCAGTGTCCCCGAACATGCGCCGGAGTGTGGCGACTAGGGGATTTTCACAGTAACTTAGTAAAGTTTATTTTTTAGTCACACTGCAATGAAATTACAGTGAAATTCCCCGAGTCGCCACATTCCGGCGCCTGTTCGGGTCAATGCATCTCACCAGCACGTCTTTCAGAATGTGGGAGGAAACCGGAGCACCCGGAGGAAACCCACGCAGACACAGGGAGAATGTGCAAACTCCACACAGACAGTGACCCAATCCGGGAATCAAACCCGTGCTGCCTCTGCAAGAAGCCGACTTGTGACACTAATAAATAAACTTAAAAATATAACGTAATAGTTCCATTGGAACTTTTTATTTTAAGAGTGCTTTTGATTCAACAAGTTCCTTCCTGCTTCCTAAGAGTCTTATCTTTCCCCCGCTGAGAGCAAAGATCACGCTAGTATTCTCAATGTGAATGTAAATGCCTCTCCAGAATGTCAGAAATTGCTAATTTTAGCATGTTGTTATCTATGGCCTTTCCAAACAGCCATGTTTGATGTAATGGAGTAGAGAGTCTGTAATCTGCAATCAGTAATCTGGATGCAAATTGCAATGGTTTTTCAAAGCAAAAATTATAGTTCAATATCTGCTCAAACTCATTTGCATAATCATAAAGCTAAAATTTTCCATGAGGCTGCATAATGTGGGAGAGAGGCAGTTCAGGATGCAATTAAATCTTCTTTAAGAAATATTCCATTATATACTTAAGGGCAGTAAACTAGTGCTGTTTTAGTAGCAGAGCTTAAAATGGGATTCTCACCAAAAGTAAACCCTTTTAATACGAGTTCTATTCCAATGTCGATGTTTAATCCAATATTAAATAGTTGAAAATGACTTGAAATAACTTGCGGTGCCATTTAATAATTTCATTGGGGTATACTTTTTATTAAATTAAATTTTAGTAAATTAAATTAAACTTTAAAAGGGTGTTTACGAGTGCTTTGTGCCTAAATAATATCATCTTAATTTGGAGAGCTTCTTTGAAGGGCTCCAATTGACAGAAACTATGCATGTTTATGAATTCAATCTCAGGGTGTGGCAGGATTCCAACAAGATGTTATCGCAGTGAAAACAGCTCCAGTAACACTCAAGAAGCACAACATCATCCAGGATAAAGCATCCCACTTGTTTGGCACCCCATCCACCACATAAACATCACAGCACTGCCAATGCACAGTGCAGCCGTGTGTACCATCTACAAGATGCACGACAAGAATTCACAGAGGCACCTTTGACAGCACATTCCAAACCCACGCCCTCTATCCATCTACAAGGACCAGGGTAGCAGACACATGGGGACACCACAACCTGCAAATCCCCTTCCAGACTTGGAAATATATTGGCCGTTCCTTCATAGTCACTGAGTCAAAACCTTGAAACTCCCTCCCTAATAGCATTGTGGTTGTACCTACACCACAGGGACTGCAGCGGTTCAACAAGGCAGCTTACCACCATCTCTTCAAGGAGCAATTAGGGATGGACAATAAATGCTGGCCTAAACAGCAATATTCACATTCCATGAACATTTTTAAAAATTCATGAAAACCTGGCCTGTGCAAGGCTTGAAACTTTGATCTCTTTCACATTGTTTGGCCGACTTGGAGCAATTGCCACTGGCAAAATCAACGCAGGATGTGGGTATCACTGGCATCACTTATTGTCATTGAACTGAGTGGCATACTAGGCCATTTCAGAGGTCACATGTAGGCCAGGACAGCAGATTTTCTTCTCTACAGGACATTAGTGAACCAAATGGGTTTCCCTGACAACAGTGCCTTTAGACTTATACCTAAGTCTACCGCCTTAATTCTACCACCCTGCCACCACAGAATCAGAGCAGTGAGGGGCAGACAATGGAAATGTCCGTCTAAATCAGACGGGATTTTCTAGGCTTGGATCGAGCGAGGCCATATAAATCCTGCCTATATTTCCATCACCTGCCCTGGTGGGATTTGAACCCACATCATTACCCTGGGTATCTGGGTTACTAGTCCAGTGACAATACCATTCTGCCACTGCCTTCACACCTTTATTTCAAGTGGAAAATAAATCTTTTAGAAGCACTGGCCACAGTGCCGGTAAACAGTGGGAGCAGTTTAAAATGGTGCTGATAATGTGTAAAGCTTGCTGCAGTCAATTACACACTCACAATTGTTAAAGAACAAAGAAAATTACAGCACAGGAACAGGCCCTTCGGCCCACCAAGCCTGCACCGACCATGCTGCCCGACTGAACTAAAACCCCCCACCCTTCTGGGGACCATATCCCTCTATTCCCATCCTATTCATGTATTTGTCCAGACGCCCCTTAAAAGTCACTACCGTATCCGCTTCCACTACCTCTCCCGGCAGCGAGTTCCAGGCACCCACTACTCTCTGTGTAAAAAATCTGCCTCGTACATCTCCTTTAAACCTTGCCCCTCGCACCTTAAACCTATGCCCCCTAGTAATTGACTCTTCCACCCTGGGAAAAAGCTTCTGACTATCCACTCTGTCCATGCCCCTAATGTTAGTACCTGGTTCAAAAAAATTTTTAAATCTATTTTATCAATTTCATAAATACAACACTAACCAATGTGGTTGATGCATATGGATGGAAGAGTTAGACATCAGGAAATAGGAAATGTAAATTACTCATAAACCTTTTGAAGAATTAAATAAGTCAGAATTACGACATGCCTGTTAAACACAGAACTAATTCTGCACCACCGTGCAAATATAATTGGTTTTGAATAAAAGTTTCCTTAGAAAGACAGCCATCAATCCAGTTGTTAAAATATAGTATCACTGATCAAAATAAGAATCTGTTGTTATATCACCATCGATTTTCAGAAGCTTTGACTTTTTATTCGTTCCCACAGCTTTGTTTAACTTGACAAGCATTACAGCATGAAACCTCATGCCCCCAATTAACAGAAAAGCCAGTGAACACTTGATCTGGCCACAGGAAGTAACTCTCAGGGTTAATGAATACCTCATTGACTTAATTCAAATGTTTCATTCAAGAGAATTGGGTAGCAGGATGAGGGCACCCAGGTTTGAATGGAAGACTACACAATTTCCATCGTAACAGGAGTACGGAGCCTGAAGGGATGTTACTCAGTTTCCATCTGCTCACTCAATCATGAATAGCCCATGGCAGATAAAGAAGACATCTCAAAAAAGAAAAGGAAGCCAGCATCCTCCCTGAACTGTGACAGATACGGATCTGAAAATCTTCAAAACTCAACCCGGGCCTGTGGCATCGGACATCAATCGAACGTTATCAGCTAGATGGCTTTTTGGCTTGGACAGTGACCTTTTCTCACTGATTGCATCAGCAAAGTGAAGAATAAAACAATCCTTTATTACTAGTGACACCCAGGCTGCAGTTTTTGCTGAAAGCTCCAGATGGGAGATGATTCTAATGAGTACTGGAAGCATTGTTTGCATTGGAACTGATAATAGGAGAAACCTAACACACTTAATTCGGAAATGAAAAAGTGACAAAGTCTCATAGATAGTCTGAATATTCTTAAAATCTTTCCATTTCAGCACAACACCACCTTCTCTCCTAGGATGTTACAAACAGGATGTAAACAGGGTTCAAAAGTACCTGGATGAGCACTTGACACGTCATAACATTCAGGGCTATTGGCCAAGTGCTGGCAGATGGGATTAGGGTGGGGGTTTGGGAGTTTCTGATGCGTTGGTGTGGACTCGATGGGCTGAACGGCCTCTTCTGCAAGCATGATTCAGTGACTCTATGAGGTTTGCTACAACCAGCGATAAAAAGCCACACACTGCTGCCTCACAGCGCCAGGGACCCGGGTTCGATTCCTGGCTTGGGACACTGTCTGTGTGGTGTTTGCACGTTCTCCCCGTGTCTGTGTGGGTTTCCTCCGGGTGCTCCGGTTCCTTCCCACAGTCCAAAGATGTGCGGGTTAGGTGGATTGGCCATGCTAAATTATCCCTTAGTGTCGGGGGATTAGATAGGGTAAATGCATGGGGTTATGGGGATAGGGCCTGAGTGGGATTGTGGTCGGTGCAGACTTGATGGGCCAAGTGACCTCCTCTCGCACTACAGATTCTATAATTCACATTTCTTTACAAGGTTGGAAGCAGGTTTGGGAAATCAACTTATCAAGATGACATCCCTCACTGAGCTTGGCGCTCTGGAGAGCTGGTCCAAAGTTGTGTTTTTTGAAGGATAATCTAGCAAGGACACTCACGCTTATCACTGCATTTTATGATAATGGTCTGGGAATTCTCACCAGACCGGATCTTACTTTCATTCCTATCCAACAGATTCCCTCCCCAACAGTGAGCACTGAGACATTATTAACAAATGTTACAGCATGAAAGTACTGAGGTATTAATAATGGATAAAACGCACACAGTCTCTCACAGACCAGTCTGACAAATTAGACACAGTGTAAGCAATCCATCAACATCCAGCGTAGCATACAGTGGCAACTGTCACTTGAATTTTCTCAATGTCACATTACAATTACACGTATGTGCGTACAGACACGCCACCTGAAAACCAAGTGTCAATGGTGTATACCCAGCAATGTACTTTTGAATCAGGAACTAACATTAACAATTGTGAGTATGTAACTGACTGGGCAGCAATCTTTACACATTAACAGCACCATCTTAAACTGCTCCCACTGCTTACCAGCACTTTGGCCAGTGTTTCTAGAAGGTTTATTTTCCACCTGAAATACAGGGAAAAAGGCAGTGGCATCATGGTATTGTCACTGGACTAGGAATCCAGATACCCGAGGCGGTGTTCCCCGGCCTCACTCGCCCCAAGGCCGGAAAATCCCAGCCAAGGTCAACAGGCCTTTACATGGTCCATGTCCCGCCCGCTACAATTCCCATGCCGAGTGGGTGGGAAAATTCAGACCCACAGCAATATGGTTGACTTTGAAATGGTCGAGTAAGCCACTCATAGAGTCATAGTCATAGAGGTTTATAGCATGGAAACAGGCCCTTCGGCCCAACTTGTCCATGACGCCCTTTTGTTTTTAAAACCCCTAAGCTAATCCCAATTGCCCACATTTGGCCCATATCCCTCCATACCCATCATACCCATGTAACTATCTAAATGTTTTTTAAAAGATAAAATTGTACCAGCCTCTACTACAACCGCTGGCAGCTTGTTCCAGACTCAGTTCAATGACAATTAGATGCCAGTGACACCCGCATCCTGTAACTAAAAAAAATGGTCTTCTAATTGTAGGGATTACTCAGACATGTCAAATGTATTTTACACATTCAAGAGGTGATGGAACGCCTTCTTGTACTGCTACAGACCATGTTGTGTAGATACACCCACAGTGCTGAGGGAGTTCCAGGATGTTCACTCAGCGACAGTGAAGGAACGGCGATATATTTCCAAGTCAGGATGGTGAGTGACTTGGAGGGGAAGTTCAGGTGCTGTGTTCCCAGGTATCTGCTGCCCTTGTCCTTCTGGATGGTAGCGGATTTTGCTGTCTAAGAAGCCTTGGCAAGTTTCTGCAATGCATCTTGTAGATGGTACACACTGCTGCTACTGAGCATCAGTGGTGGAGGGAATGAATGTTTGTCGGTGGGGGTTGCTTTGGGCTGGATAGTGTCGAGCTAGTGTTGTTGGAGCTGCACTCATCCAGGCAAGTAGTGAGTATTCCATCACACTCCTGACTTCTGCCTTGTAGATGGTGGACAGACTTTGGGGAGTCGGGAGGTGAGTTACTCACCGCAGGATTCCAAGGCTCTGACTTGCTCTTGTAGCCACTGTGTTTATATGGCTGGTCCAGTTCAGTTTCTGATCAATGATAATCCCAGGATGTTGATTTTAAAAGAGGAAACTAACAAAAAAATACTTTTGCCACTGCCCACCATAAACACACCAGCAATAAATCCACCTTCAGTCCGATTTTACTATGGCCAGCTACTTCACATAGGGCATGCTACCAAATGGAAAAAGACACACAGGCTTTACAGATTCTCTATGAAAAAGCACCTTGGGCAAAACTGCAGGAAAAATACAAACATAGCATGAATGGAGAGAGTTGGGGGAGAGACTCAAAGTTAAACAAGTTGAATAGATGTTGATAATTTGCAAAATATGTTACATTTTTCTCACGAGGTTTGACGTTAGCCTGTCAAATAAGTCTAAATGTTTATCGGCAACACAAACATTGTCAGATGCAATGGAACTGCAACTGTCCAAAAAGAAAACTCAAAATAAGCTGAAAATGGAACCTTGGATTTAGGTTTGATCCAATCCCCTGTTCATTTTGGAGTTATAAATAACCTAATTCTTGTCTAAATTGATGCCTCGTTACAGGCATATTGCAGGGAGGTGATGGCCCAGCGGTATTATCGCTAGACTATTAATTCAGAAACTCAGCTAATGTTCTGGGGACCCAGGTTTGAATCCCACCACAGCAGATGGTGGAATTTGCATTCAATAAAAAATATCTGGAATTAAGAATCTCCTGATGACTTTGAAACCATTGTCGATTGTTGGAAAAACCCATCTTGTTCACTAATGCCCGTTAGGAAAGGAAATCTGCTGTCCTTACCCAGTCTGGCCTACATGTGACTCCAGAGCCACAGCAATGTGGTTGACTCTCAACTGCCCTCGGGCAATTAGGGATGGGCAATAAATACTGGACAGCCAGCGATGCCCATGTCCCACAAATGAATTTTAAAAAACCAGAGTAAAACCTTATTCCATTTATTCAAACTGCAAACGTCTTTGATATTATTTTTATTGCATATAGAGATTATCCAGTAGAATACCTCTAACTGGGGGAGGGGTTTGCCACTGTTTAAAATTAGGGGTCACCCTTCTCAGGCTGAGATGAGGAATGAGGAGAATTTTGTTCGCTCAGAGGGTTGTGTGACTTTGGCACTCTCTGTCTCAGAAGGCAGTGGAAGCGGGGTCACTGAATATTTCTGAGGTGGAGGTGGATAGATTCTTGTTGGGCGAGGGACTCAAAGGTTATTGGGGAGTAGATGAGAAGGTGGATCTCAAAATCAACAGATCAGCCCTGATCTAATTGAACAGAAGAGCGGGCTTGAGGGGCCAAATGATCTACTTATCCTCCTATGTTAGTATGTTCTAGCATTTTCTGCTTTTATTTCAGATCTCCAGCATCCACTCTTGCAATAATTGCTCAGTTGTGTGCACCAAAAATAATGCACAGGGTATAGTAATGTTCAAACAGTGGCCAGTGCATCAACATTGCAGACTGGTTCATATAAACACATTGAATCTCAAGATCTGAGCCAGGCCAGATGGATGGAAAGGGTCCTCTTTTTGTTATTGTCACAATCTTATATCAGGTGAGTTAAGTAATTAAATCTGTCCACATCACAAAGCCCAACTAAATTCAGCACAACTTGGCACTACTGTACACAGCAATATGGCTACGGTCATTGATAAGGATAGAGGCAGCGCAATGCCAAAGTACACCAAGGTATAACATAGATGATGCTTTCAACTCCAAGGGGGACTTGTAGCCTGAGGTATACCAGTGGGAGGAGGCACAATGTCGAGTCTGGATTGAGATGACGTTGAATGCCAAAAGGGAAAGTCTAGTTGATCTCAGCGTGCATTCACAGAAGAGATGGAATTTGTTTCCACATCATCTCAGTTACAGATGCTGTGCTAGTACATGCAATTACTTTACTAGGATGCTACCGGAACTTCACTAGGATGCTATCGGGACTTGATGGTTTGAGTTATAAGGAGAGGCTGGATAGACTGGGACTTTGTTCCTTGGAGCATAGAAGGCTGAGGGGTGATCTTATAGAGGTCTATAAAATAATGAGGGGCATAGATCAGCTCGTCAACGTCTTTTCCCAAAGGTAGGGGAGACTAAAACTAGAGGGCATAGGTTTAAGGTGAGAGGAGAGAAATACAAAAGTGTCCAGAGGGGCAATTTTTTCACACACAGGGTGGTGAATGTGTGGAACAAGCTGCCAGAGGCAGTGGTAGAGGCGGGTACAATTTTGTCTTTTAAGATGCGTTTAGACAGTTAACATGGGTAAGATGGGCACAGAGGGATATGGGTCAAACGTGGGCAATTGGGACTAGCTTGGTGGTTAAAAAAAGGGGGTGGCATGGACAAGTTGGGCCAAAGGGTCTGTTTCCATGCTGTAAATCTCTATGACTCTATCACTCTATGTACCTTACAGCTTAGAGGGAGGCCATTTGGGCAGTGCTTACACTTCGAAACAGCGAGTGCTACTTAGTCCACAGCCTGCAATTCTTCATCCTCACCATCCCTGTCCAATTACCTGTTCAAATGATTTACAGAATCGGTTTCCAGCACCTTTTTATGTCAAGTATTCCAGACCTCAACAATTCACAGGGTCATGTGACTTTAGTCTGGCTCCAATAATGTTATTGTGCAGCTATCGGAATTATATCATTAATGTAGCAGCAATTTCCCCAAGTTAGTTCGTATTTTCAGCAAATACTCAAAACCTGCATTACATGTCACACGTTATTTGATTGAGTTTGGAAATACTACATACTTTGTATAGGTTATTGGACGATTCAATTCCAGCAAACAGAGAAAGGAATGAAGTTGAATTCATAGATTACATTTTACTGTATCTCCTAATAGTCAGTACAAAGTTTAAAAGGGCCATTTAGTTTTGGAAAATAGGAAGCCAAAGCTTGCTACAGACACCTATTAGAGAGTTAAAACCGTTGTCACTCCAACAGAGAGAGGTTTAATCTTCATTCCATTCCCAGTGGGTGTTAGTTTAATGTAACAGGGTTAATGAGATTTGATAAGGCAGTTGGACACTAAAAAGATTGTGGCAAAGCCTTAGTGGGTAATGAGATTCTTTTAAAAAGCATCAGATGAGGGGCAGAACATGAGGAACCTGTTTCTATTTTATATTACATCAGCTGAAAGAAGTTCCAAGGAAAAAAAGTTACTTCAGCTCTTTCCCCGAAGGCCTTTCTAACAAATATTTCATGGTGGGTAGCCATGCCTCAGATGGACTATGACATGAACAGACACATAGGGGGCATGATGGCCTATTGGTATTGTCACTGGGCTATTAATCCAGAAACTCAACTAATGTTCTGGGGACCCGGGTTCGAATCCCACCATGGCAGGTGGTAGAATTTGAATTCAATTTTAAAAATCTGGAATTAAGAATCTAATGATTACCATGAAACCATTGTCAGGAAAAACTCATCTGGTTCACTAATTCCTTTAGGGAAGGAAATCTGCCATCCTTACCCAGTCTGACCTACACGTGACTCCAGAGCCACAGCAAAGTGGTTGACTCTCTGCTGGGGCTTGATGGCTTGAGTTATAAGGAGAGGTTGAATAGACTGGGACTTTTTTCCCTGGAGCCTAAGAGACTTAAAGGTGATCTTATAGAGGTCTATAAAATAATGAGGGGCACAGATCAGCTAAATAGTCAATATCTTTTCCCAAAAGTAGGGGAGCCTAAAACTAGAGGACATAGTTTTAAGGTGAAAGGGGAGAGATACAAAAGGGTCCAGAGGGGCAATTGTTTCACTCAGAGGGTGGTGAGTGTCTGGAACGAGCTGCCAGAGGTAGTAGTAGAGGCGGGGACAATTTTATCTTTTAAAAAGCATTTAGACAGTTACATGGGTACGATTGGTATAGAGGGATATGGGCCAAATGCGGACAATTGGGACTAGCTTAGTGGTAAGAACTGGGCGGCATGGACAAGTTGGGCCGAAGGGCCTGTTTCCAGGCTGTAAACCTCTATGACTCAACTGCCCTCTGGGCTCAGGTACACCAGCCTTTCCTAGACTAAGTAAATGCCCTGCCTGCCTCCAAGCTGAGTACCTGTGACAGCGGATGATTCTGCCCGATGTCAAAATCCTATCGCAGTCGAGTTTGAAGCACACAGATACAGATAAGAACAATCAGTTTGAAAAATGTCTCCATGAAATGTGAAATTTTCAGTCAGCAAGCAAATCAATATGTCACGAGAAGTGAGCAGTGAAAGACGGGACTGGCTGATGGGGCCAGTCTAGTATTTAACACAAATAACATCAATGTTTGAGCTCGTCACTGTTTAATATGAAATGTACTCTTCCTATTAATCTACTGCTAAAGTTTCCTCTGACAGAGTGTGAGGAACTCCAGGGTAATCGCCAAACACTGAAATGATGTAAAACATCAATAGACAAGAGCTAGATTTGAATCAACGTTTGAACAAAATGATCCAAGGAAAGTAGCATCAGGATCAAAGCTTCACAAAGTGCAAATTGAGAAGTTATCTCAAGCACTAGATTAAAGCAAATACTTTGGAAGCCATTCCTTTGTGGATATTACGTGGCACAAAACCACAAGCGAACTCGAAAGGTTAAAGTGACCCTATTGTTGGTGGGAAGTGAAGAGCAGCTCTGCTGTAAGCCTTTGTGGCAATATTTAAATCAAATATCTGAGGAAGGATGTCCTTGCTATGGAGGGAGTACAGTGTAGGTTTACCAGGCTAATTCCTGGGATGACACGTCTGTCATATGAGGAGAGACCAAGTCGGTTAGAATTATATTCACTGGAGTTTGGAAGAGTGAGAAGGGATCTCATCGAAACTTCCAAAATTTGAACAGGATTAGACAGGATAGATTCAGAAAGAATGTTACTGATAGTGGGGGAGTCCAGAACTAGGGGTCATAGTTTGAGAATAAACCTTTTAGGACTGAGGTGAGAAGAAATTTCTTCACCCAGAGGGTGGTGAATGCATGGAATTCACTACCACAGAAAGTAGTTGAGGCCAAAACATGGGCCGCACGATAGCACAGTGGTTGGCACTGCTGCCTCACAGCGCCAGGGATCTGGGTTCAATTCCTGGCTTGGGTCACTGTCTGTGCGGAGTCTGCACGTTCTCCCCGTGTCTGCGTGGGGTTCCTCCGGGTGCTCCGGTTTCCTCCTACTTTCTGAAAGACGTGCTGGTTAGGTGCATTGACCCGAACAAACGCCGGAGTGTGGTGACTAGGAGAATTTCACGGTAACTTCATTGCAGTGTTAATGCAAGCCTTACTTGTGACTAATAAATAAACTTCAAAACATTGTGTGATTTCAAGAAGAAATTAGATATAGCTTTTAGGGATCAAGGGATATGGGGGACGGGGGGATCAGAATATTGAATTCGATGATCAGCCATGATCAAAATGAACAGCAGAGCAGGCTTGAAGGGCCGAATGTCCTCCTCCTGCTTGTAGTTTCTATGTGAATGCTGGTGCCAAACTTATTCCAATGTTGTTCACCGCTCCATTAACATAACCTGTACCAGATTTCCACTCTCCCTCCTGTTTTTCATCGCAGCAACCCGTTTCTCCATTTCCTTACTGCAATACCGCACCCCACGTCCAGCCAATTACCCAAAGGTGTGAAAATACACACAATGCAGGAAGCGATGGCTGGAGGAGACCATTCGGCCCATCGAGCCTGCTCCGACATTCAATATGATCATGCTCGATTCGTTCAATTCCATTCTCCCACCCGCTCCTGAGAGACCAAAAATCTCTCTATCCCAGCCTTAAATGTCTTCAACGTAGGATCATCTGATTCTCTCTGAGGTAGGCAATTCCAAAAATTTACATGAATCCCATCAGTGCAGAAGAGGCCATTCGGCAGATTGAGGCTGCACCAACTCTCTGACAGGGTATCTTACCCAGAACCCCCCACCCCCAGCAACCCCTAAATTTCCCATGGCCAATCCACCTAACCCACATATCTTTGGACTGTGGGGTGAAACCGGAGCATCCGGAGGAAATCCACGCAGACACAGTGAGAATGTGCAGACTCCACACAGAGTGTCAGCCGAGGCCAGAATCAAACCTGGTGCTGTGAGGCAACAGTGCTAAACATTGTGCCACCGTGCTGCCTTCTCAGTGCATCTCATTCTCCTCACCATGGTCCTAAATGATCGTCCCCTTATCCTGAGACTGTGCCCTCGTGTTTTAGATTCACCGGTCAGTGGAATAGAATCATTCTCTCAGTAGGAGATGAAGGAACCTTACCCTGAATCCTAACAGCAGCAAATCTATTTCCTTCTCAACACTGGGTGGGTCATTATTAAACTCGGAAATCCTTTCCTGCCAACAGTGGGTCTGCACTCTGATAGTGTAGCTTATCATAAGGGTTTATTAATTGTGGTGGAAGTTATTCAGACAAGGGCTTGGCTAAGCACCAATAGCAACCTGGGTGTGCCGCGCCTATCAGTCTTTACACTTATTATCAGTATTGTTCTCCAAGCAGAAAGTTATTCCTGTGAGCTGTTTGACACTCACACTTCAAACAACACCGCCAAACAAATTCACTGCTAATTCATCTCATTTGCTGCATGTGGGAATTTATAACTGGATCCATATTTATATTACAACAATGCTCCCACTTTCAAAATAATTTGATTTGATTTATTATTATCACATGTATTGGGATACACTGAAAAGTATTGTTTCTTGAGCGCTATACACACAAAACATATCATTCATAGAGTACATTGAGGAAAAGGAAAGGAGAGTGTACAGAGGATAGTGTTACAGTAACAGATATAGTGTAGAGAAAGGTCAACTTATTATAAGGTAAGTCTATTCAGAAGTCTGACAGCAACAGGGAAGAAGCTGCTCTTGTGTCGGGTGGTATGTGACCTCAGACTTCTGTATCTTTTTCCTGACGGAAGAAGGTGGAAGAGAGAATGTCCGGAGTGCGTGGGGTCCTCAATTATGCTGGCTGCTTTGCCGAGGCAGCGGGAAGTGTAGACAGAGTCAATGGGTGGGAGGCTGGTTTGAGTGATGGACTGGCCTATGTTCACAACTCTTTGTAGCTTCTTGTGGTCTTGTTCAGAGCAGGAGCCATGCCAAGCTGTGATTAACGGTCAATGAAATTCTTTGAGATGTTCTGAGAAGGTAGAAGATGCAACTTAATTATAAATCAGTCCTTTGAGTGGAAGCCAATCTGGACCAACTTCAATAAAAACACAACGGAGTGAATTTTCCCGTTCTGCCCGCCATGGGAATGGGAGCGGGTGAGGGGCGGACCATGGGTAGATCGTTTGACCTCAGGTGGGATTTCCCGGTTTTGGAGTGAGCATGGCCGGAAAATCCCACCCCACATCTAGATCAGGGAGAAGGATGGAAACTCTATGTCAATTCTTGATGCTGAAAAGACTCTTTGTAAACGCGAAGGTTGAAGGAGCAATCATGTAATTAATTAATGCATTTTGCTTTAACCTGAGTTCTCTGGTAGGGTTAATACTGGTAGCCAGGCAACCAGTAGGATGCCCAAAGCTCTGCTTCAGAGATGCTCGAGAACAGCTTCTTCCCTGCTGCCATCAGACTTTTGAATGGACCTACCTTGCATTAAGTTGATCTTTCTCTTCACCCTAGCTATGATTGTAACACTATATTCTGCACTCTTTCCTTTTTTTCCCCTTATGTACTCTATGAACAGTATGCTTTGACTGTACAACCTCAGGCTAAAGGGACGATCCTTTAAAACAGAGATGAGGAGGAATTTCTTCAGCCAGAGACTGGTGAATCTGTGGAAGTTTTTGTCGCAGACGGCTGTGGAGGCCAGGTCACTGAGTGTCTTTAAGACAGAGATAGATAGGTTCTTGATTGATAAGGGGATCAGGGGTAATGGGGAAAAGGCGGGAGAATGGGGATGAGAAAAATATCACCCATGATTGAATGGCGGAGCAGACTCAATGGGCTGAATGGCCTAATTCTGCTCCCATATCTTATGGTATGCGCATAAGAAACAATACTTTTCACTGTATACCAATACATGTGACAATAATAAATCGAATCAATTCAAAAATGATTGCAAGTGTGGCACGAAGACCTTAGACACCAATTATCACAGCTGGGGAGTCACCAGCTGACGACAGAGGAAGATGGCAGCCCCTCCTGTGGGCTGGTGCGCACCACAGCGATGACCGGTGGCCGCAGTGGCTTGGCAACAGGCATCAACGCCAATAGCATCAATCCATGACGCTCGGTGGCCTCATGCGCGGAGCTGTTGTCTTCCTTGGCCGTCAGCAAAGGAGCTCCAACGAAGGCAGCCCGTCTGAAAGGGATGGTTCAGTGCACGGTTATCCCCTTTCACAGATAACAGGATGCAGACGACAATCGCGGAATATTACTGCAAAGGCAGCAGAATCTGGGATTGGGCCCCATAAATTGAGTTTATGTCTTCTAATATTCTTCGAACAATACAGCTCCTTTACAGGGGACATAAACTCGTTGCTGCAGTGTCAAAGGTGCACACTTCAATACTATAACAGAGGAAATGGTGAGGAAATGTGCAGCCGTGACCCTTGTACTGGAAATTACTGAAGACATAGGCACTAAAGTTTAATGACATTGCTTAAACTGAACCCTCTTCACAATGAAAGAATTACTCATTCATTTAGGGGCCAGTTGCAGTGCAGGAAAGGTCAATATTATTGGCCTGGTGGCTACAATGGACAGCATGGCGAGATCTTTGAACATTTTTCAACAAATTAATTGTCCTTCAGTTACCATGTGTCCGCATAATTACAGCTGGAACCCAATTTTGGAAAAGATGTAATTTTTTTTACATTGTTTTGTTGCACCTTCTCACATTCTGTTATCTTCTACAACCCAGTATCTGAAAATATATCAAAAAGGAATAATGCCAAATTCTCGGCAAAGAAGTTGGCCGGAATTCTCCAGCCGTTCACACCGGCGGGATTCTCCGTCCCCGCCGGCAGCGCACTCCCGCCTGCGGGTTTCCCGCCAGCATGGGGCGACGCCAATGGGAATTCCCATTGACAGCGGCGGGGACCAGAGAATCCCGCCGCTAGCAAACAACGCGCCACCTCCCGTCAGCGGGAAAGACGCGGCTGGGAGGCCGGAGACTTTCGCCTGTTGTATCTGTTTCAGATACAAGAAGGAAATGTAATGGTGCACTCAGTATTTCCAGCAGATTAGTCGGGTTGGAGCTGTTAAACAGGCAGGCAGAACGAAAACCCTTTCCCACATTCTCCAAGTGAATGGCAGTGTCTGCGAACACTCCCAGACTTTTAATTTATGCATGAACAAAATTTTCACTTTGAACATACGCCCATGCAATTTCTCCCTGAAAGAAAATGCTCGCGCATGTGACACGCCTAAAAGGAAAGGATAATTTAATGAAAACATGTTCCTGGCACAAATTCTCACCCAGGGGAGTTGATATCAGTGAGTCTGGCCTGCTCTCCATGTTTATCCTTCACTTCGTTTTAAAGGACGGGTGATTGTAGGAAGCATGCGCCCAGATCTCCCTGTATACATCAACACATTGCTGAGATATTCTCCCATAAAAATACATTTCAGAAAGTAGTTTTTCTGACCATCATCAAACCAGTTAGGAAACGGTGGGTTGTGGTGGGCCGACATTTCCAATGTCTGTTCACGAAGGATAAGTAACAGACTGAGTTTCAAACTCATTCTTCAATGTGAATGTCCATTTTCTATATTGCTATCACCATTACTGTTGCTGCTGGGTTTTTTCATATATATTACGCACCTTAACAGCCTGTGCCTTACCAGAGTTGCTGAAGGAATTTTTCCCGAAGCTATTGTGTAAGAAAAGAAAGGCCATCAATAACGCAGCAATTCAGCAGAATGCAACACCCACACAAAAACTCCGAGACAAGAATCTCTGACAAGATACCAGACACTGCAGGCTGGAATTTGTCAAAGGGACACGGTTCTCCCCCACCGGTCGGGGAAGAAGTGGGGAAACGCCGTCAGTTCCTGTGTGGGGGGGAGTGGGGGAGGGGTTGGGGCTGCTGGAATCAAGAAGCCTTCAGGCACTTAAGTGGCCACCGTAAGCCCCCCAACTGCGACTGAGGTCCCCTGCGAACCGACAGCCACCAACCAATCAGAAGCCAGCAGCTACTCATCACCATCAGTGCAAATGGAAATTTTTAATGTTTAATATTATTTATTAGTCACAGTAGGCTTACATTAACACCGCAATGAAGTTATTGTGAAAAGCCCCAAGTCACCACACTCCAGCGCCTGTTCGGGTACACTGAGGGAGAATTTAGCATGGCCAATGCACCTAACCAGCACGTCTTTTGGACTGTGGGAGGAAACCAGAGCACCCGGAGGAAACCCACACAGACACGTGGAGAACGTGCAGACTCCACATAGCCAGTGACCCAAGCCGGGAATTGAACCCGGGTCCCTGGCGCTGTGAGGCAGCAGTGCTAACCACTGTGCTACCGTGCTGCCCAGTGGCAGGAGCTGATTGGTAATTCAATGGTCAAAGCCCCAGGACCCTCATGAGATCCCAGATCAGAAGAGAGTGAAGGTGGGATGGGGAGGGGGAGAGGGAGGGGGAGGAGGAGGGGGAGGGGGAGGGGAAGGGGGAGGGGGAGGGGGAGGGGGTCGCAGTGACACAGCGGGGTTGGAGGAAAAGGCAAGAGGATGGCTTTTAGCATCTTCTCCTATTCCTGATGCAGAGTCCCTCGATTGGTCACAAAGTGCCTGATAACCAGGGCCCCTCTCCCACCACCCCAGGAGGTTGCTGGGAAAGGTGACAGGGTTTACTGAGTGACCAGGAGTGTGGGAAAGCCGTTAAATTCCTGATCCACCAATGGGCTCTGGGATAACGGGTGTTGATTGGGTCATTAATGAACCTCACTGACATCCTGCCAGTCAGTCCCTTCCGCCCTCCAACGTAACAAGGAAGGTTCTCCGGCTACCTGGAGACTGATGGGCCACTCCCATAATTAATTGGCTCAGTTGTCATCTTTCCTGCCGTGATGAAATCCAGCCCTTCAGGTGATCTCGGAGCGCAGGCCCTGCTGCTCCTCCTTTGCTGGAGGGCTGGGTAGATCCATCGCCCTCTGGCCCTTCAGCAGTCTCTGCCTGCCTCGTCAAACAGTGACTGATGTTTTGCCAACTGCAATGACAGCTTAATAAATCTGAGTCCACTGTCAAGTGAGTCCTGTCATCACAGCTCCCCTTTGGCATCAAGTCAACTTGGTTACCTGTTGACATGTAACAATTCCTGGTAGCTACCGAGACTCACACTTGGGGATCATTTAACTACTTCCCCATACTGGCCATGTCAAAAGCAATTCAGTGGCAAAAAAACATCCCACCAAAAGTACACGCTTTAGAATGTGTCCCCTTGATCCCTACACTTTAATCCCAGCCTCCTCAGAAATGACTCCATGGGTGGAGTTTTACCAGCATGTCCGCCCGAGGTTTGTACAATCCTGCCGAGGCCAACAGCGAATGCCGTTCTCCGAGCCTCACCTGTCCTTGGATCGGGGCGGGCGTGCCGGTAAAATTCCGGGTTATGTGTTGGATTTACAAACCCTCTCCCCCGCCACCAACAACCCCTTGGCCACTGAAGGGCCTCAAACCACCTCTGCCACTATTTTAAGTGTGGTGAAGGTGGAGACAAGGTGGGCAGGAAGGGCAAGATGCCTCTTTTTGATGGGTCCACTGTGCCCATTGGAGGCACCAAACTCCTTCCCACCCCCCCCCAAGATTGCACCTCTCTCTAATCATATACCTGGCCTCTAAAACATGGCTCCCTACCCCACCCCTCCAACACCCATTATCCCCTTCAATGGGATCCACTAGACCAACCTGCCCATAACCCTCGGCTTTCCTCACTCTAGGATGACCCCTCTTCCCCTGGGACTGCCTGTAGTTCCAGCAGTTGCCATTGCTGGAGCATGGCACTACTGGGACTACAGAGCTTCCAGCCAATCTGATTGGCCGCAGCTCTTTCGGGAAGGGGGGGATCACTTCCTCCTAAACGGGGGCTGAAATCCCGTTTGGAATGAGGTAAGGCTGCTCTGCGGGGAGGCCTGATTCTGGGTCAGCGGACTCTAGAGCAAGTTTGGAGGAATGGGGAATCCTGTGTAAAATCCGGCCCTGTGATCCTATCCTGCTCCAGCGGTTAGGTGTTAGCAGATATTTTGCAGGTGGAGATGCAAGCGCTACTTCTCCATGGTGGTGAAACATTCCGGAGACGAGAGATTCCCATGTGGTTTCAAGAGCTGCTCCTTAATGCAGGGTAAACATATCCTGGTATGGGAGCAATGGTAGCATGTCACTGGACCAATGATCCAGAATTCCAAATTATTCCCCAGGGACATGGATTCAAATCCCACCCGGCAGCTGGTGGAATTTCAATTTAATTCATTTATAACATCTGGAATTGAAAACTAGTCTCAGTAATGGTGACCATGAAACTACCATTGATTGTTGTGTGACGATACTATGCCTGTAAGAAATGTATTTTAGTCATCTTTCATTTCATCAGAGCCTTTTGTCTGGATCCAGCAGCACCGTATTGTTTCTGCGGCAGTATAATTGATCTTAATGGCTGCAATGTTTGTTTTAATCTGAACTAATGCAGGGTCCTGGTGTTTTGTGTTTTCCCCTGGGATATTTCAGAGTAGGGCTTGATTCGGTTGATTCACAGGTAAGGTCATATGACTGGGCACAGCTAAGCTTACGCAGAGAATTCAAGGCCGTCTGTTTTGGGGTTTTTTGCTTCCTCTGTACGTCTTGCTCTGTTTGAAGTGGAGAGTAGAGTCTGACAAGAAATACGCCTTTTTCTCCAAGATTCTACTGTCGGGGCTGGGGTTTTCTCTGGAAGTTGCTGCATGAAGACAGGTGTTTGTCTGGATCACTCTCCAGAAGTGTTAGAAGGCTGGAAATCGAGTATTTATGTAAGCATCTTTGGTTTCTGTGCTAACTGCTTCTAAAGAAGGGATTAATGCCTATGGGGGAATACAGCTAAATTGAACCAATAGAGATAGCCAGTTGTTAAGGGTTATACTTTGTCACGTTTAAGTATTTTAACTGGTAAAATTTATGCGAATTCTTTTAGTTATATTCTAACTGTGTTTTTAAATAAACTTTGTTTGATAAATGCTTCCTAGTGGAATCATACCTGGAGTGAATCATACCTGGAGTGAAATACCTTATACTCATACTAATGCCAAAATCAAATGTAAACATCAAGGTTTCAGCTAACTTCATCATACACCTTGGAGTTTCTGATCTGGTCCGTAACAGTTGTAAAAACCCCATCTGGTTCACTAATGTCCTTTAGGGAAGGAAATCTGCCGTCCTCATCCGGTCTGGCCTACATGTGACTCCAGAGCCACAGCAACTCGTAACTACCCTTGAGAGGCCAAGCAAGCCATTCAGTTCAAGACCAAATAGGGATGGGCAACAAATGCTGGCCTTGACAGCGACACCCACATCCCTTAAAAGAATTTGAAAGAAAAGGAAAAGGCTAGTTTTTTTTATTTGTTGCAGGGACATGAGAGTCACTGACAAGGCCAGCACTATGTGCTCATCCCTAGTTGCCCTTGAGAAGGCGATGGGGAACCAATGTTTTTCAATGTTTCAGAGTGTTTTCAGTTTGAAGTACCAGAACACATGGAGAAAGTGGAATGTAAGTGTACTAAGGTAGCTTCATACTTGTGATAGTTAATCACAGTTTGTGTTAGAGTCGTTCCAGTGCAGAAGGAGGCCATTTGGCCCATTGAGTCTATACTAACACTCTCTGACAGAGCACCCAACCCAAGCCCTTTCCCCCACCCAACACACTTAGCATGGCCAATGTTTGTGTCTGCCTTGAAGATACACTAGACTAGAACAGTGCAGTGAGCCAGATTGTGGAAGAGACAACAGGAGAGATTCTCCAGCCCCCCAGCCGCGTGTTTCCCACCGGCAGGAGGTGGCACATTGTTTGCTGATGGCGGGATTCTCCACTCCCGCCGCTGTCATTGGGAATTCCCATTGACGTCACCCCACGCCGGCAGGAAACCCATGGGTGGGGTGCACTGCCGGTGGGACCGGAGAATCCCGTCGGCGTGAACAGCTGGAGAATCCCGGCCAAAATGTCTAACTTTACCCCATCATCATCAACACTAGATTCCACACCCCCAGACAGAGGTGGATTGCCAGTGGAGGAGGCTAATACTCTGGAAAACATTGGGCTTGTTCTGGGAAGAACACTGGCCAGCAGAAGTGATGTTGAATCCACCAATACATGTTACAGGATTCATGAAGGACCATAAGACTTAGGAACAGAAATGGGCCATTCGGCCCATCAACTCTGCTCCACCATTCAATGAGATAGATCATCGCTGATCTGATGTGATAATCCTCAACTCCACTTTCCCACCTTATCCCCATAACCCTCGATTCCCTGATTGATTAAAAATCTGTCTCAGCCTTGAACATACTCAGTGACCCAGCCTCTACAGCCCTCTGCGATAAAGAATTCCACAGATTCTTGACCCTCTGAGAGAAGAAATTCCTCCTCATCTCTGTCTTAAATGGGTGACCCCTTACTCTGAGATGATGCCCTCTGGTCCTATACTCTCCCACAAGGGGAAACAACCTCTCAGCATCTACTCTATCAAGCCCCCAGAGAATTCGATATCTCTCAATAAAGTCGCCTCTCATTCTTCTAAGCTCTAATGAGTACAGATCCAACCTACTCAACCTCTCCTCATAAAAAAACCCCTCCATACCCGAGATCAACCCAGTGAACCTTCTCTGGATTGCCTTGAATGGCAATATATCTTTCCTTAGATAAGGAGACCAAAACTGTGCACAGTATTCCAGAATAATGCCAGTATTTACACATAGTACATTCCCTGTTGGTGCATTTTTTTCCTATTCATTCCTGGGATATGGGTGTCATTGGCTGGCCAGCATTTATTGCCCATCCCTAGTTGCCCTTGTTCAGAGTGCAGTTGAGAGTCAACCACATTGCTGTGGCTCTGGAGTCACATGTAGGCCAGACCAGGTAAGAACGGCAGACTTCCTTCCTTAAAGAACATTAGTGAACCAGATGGGTTTTTCCGACAATGGTTTCATGGTCATCAATAGATTCTTAATTCTAGATATTTTTTATTGAATTCAAATTCCACCATCTGCCGTGGCGGGATTCGAACCCGGGTCCCCAGAACATTAGCTGAGTTTCTGGATTAATAGTTTAGCGATAATACCACTAGGCCATCGCCTTCCCCTGGTGCATTAGACAAGAAGTTCCTCGAATTTTACTTCTTCAGATACCTGTAATATTTTGAAGATTTGCGAAGATTCACAAATAAATCGTCAGGTTAACTTGCCAACTCCATGTTTCCATGGGAGCAGAAATTTGAGTGACATTCCCAATGATTTTCTGACTGGTTGAATTTTGCACACTGGACATCATTATCCATGCGATATTCCCCCTTTGTTGAATGGCTGGGAATTGTCTGAACTCTTCAAAAAACGGGCACGCCAAGACGAAGTCACGTGACCAAGCCAACGCAAAAGGATGAACAAGTGATCCGACAAGTTGCTTTGAGATCAGTCGCTTTTCTCTTGAAATGAGTCTTTTGTTTCACTGGCCGAATAATGCCCTCCAGTCTTCTGATGAGAATAAGCTTGGCTTGTTAGATTCCACTTACTGGCAGTGGCTGGAGCCAAAGAAAATGCCAGCACAATATGGAATTCCACTGCACATCATTGCACCTGCTCTCCTCACGTTGCGGCACTGGCTTGGATTCCACTCAGCACAGCACAAACCCCTGCAAGAAACTTGATATGCAGTCCTCGCTTTCACACAACCTAATCAAGTCACTCGTTTAATGCATATTAATTGATCATATTGTCAGGGCTAGGTAGCAGGCCTGATTCCCTGGGTGTATTTGCCAGATTCTTTCCTTTGTTGCAAATAGAACAAGTGGGTGACCGGTGGGGGGGTTGGGGGGGGGGGGGGGGGGGGGGGTAGGGGGGGTTACTGATGGTCAAAAATAAAAGGGGTTAAGACATTAACAAGCTCAATAGAAATCCGGAGATCATCAAATAACAAAGTTTTTTTTTACTTTAATAGATTTGCCACAACAGTGACTGCATTAAAGGGCTGGGGAAAAACCTTGGTTAGAATTGTCTGCACCAGTTGTGCAGTCAGTACAGTTATTGATTCAGTTCAGAGAAAGCTTCATGTATGCCCGTATTGTTGTATGGTGATTAATTAGGACGAAAGTAATAGTTAAAGAGAAACGTGCAACAGTCACATCATAACATTTTAAGAGAATTGTAATGTATGCAGTAAACTTAAAATCCAGACTTCTAGTGTGGTGGAACCAAAGTCAAAAATGTTTACTACACGGGCAGAGAAATTCTGAAGTTCTGGGAACCATTCAATTCTGCAGGATGAGCCACAGTTATTGTCTGAAAGCTACTTCTTTAAGATAATACATCTCGGGCACAAGGGTGGCACGGTGGCACAGTGGTTAGCGCTGCTGCCTCACAGCGCCAGGGACCCGGGTTCAATTCCCGGCTTGAGTCACTGGCTGTGTGGAATTTGCATGTTCTCCCTGTGTCTGCGTGGGTTTCCTCCGGATGCTCCGGTTTCCTCACACAGTCTGAAAGACGTGCTGGTTAGATGAATTGAGCCAAACAGGCACCAGAGTGTGGCAACTAGGGGAGTTTCACAGTAACTTCATTGCAGTGTTAATGTAAGCCTTACTTGTGACTAAAACTGTGTACAGTTCTGGTCACCCCATTACAGAAAGGATATTAGTAAACTAGAAAGACTGCAGAAACCCCACAGTCCAAAGATGTGCGGGTTAGGTTGATTGGCCATGCTAAAATTGCCCCTTAGTGTCCTGAGATGCATAGTTTGGAGGGATTAGCGGGAAAATACGTAGGGATATGGGGGTAGGGCCTAGGTGGGATTGTGGTCGGTCCAGACTCGATGGGCCGAATGGCCTCTTTCTGCACTGTACGGTTTCTATGATTCTATGAAAAGACTTACTAGGATGCTACCGGGACTTGATGCCTTGAGCTATAAGGAGAGGCTGGATAGACTGGGACTTTTTTCCCTGGAGCATAGGGAGCTTAGGGGTGATCTTATAGAGGTCTATAAAATAATGAAGGGCACAGATCAGATAGATGGTCAACATCTTTTCCCAAAGATAGGGGAGTCTAAAACGAGAGGGCATAGGTTTAAGGTGAGAGGGGAGAGATACAAAAGGGTCCAGAGGGGCAATTTATTACTCAGAGAGTGGTGAGTGTCTGGAACAAGCTGCCAGAGGTAAAGTTAAAGTTTATTTATTAGTCACAAGTAGGCTTACATTCACACTGTAATGAAGTTACTGTGAAAATCCCCTCGTCGTAGTAGAGGCGGGTACAATTTTGTCTTTTAGAAAGCATTTAGACAATTGCTTGGGTACGATGGGTATAGAGGGATATGGGCCAAATGCAGGCAATTGGGATTAGCTTAGTCTTTTAAAAAAAAGGGCAGCATGGACAAGTTGGGCCAAAGGACCTGTTTCCATGCTGTAAACCACTATGACTCTATAATAAATAAACTTTAATCTCGTCTTCCTGCTGCTTAGGTGAGAGCACGGGAATTAATACAACAATTGTTCCTCCAAATGATTTCCATCCATTCCGGGTGACGATTTGAATTGGATGCTTTCAATTGTGCTTTCTCTGGTGCGTAACAACGCAACAAGGATTACAAAGATCTGTGTCTGGTTTGTGGGAGTGTGCTTTGCTAACAGAAATACAGCTTATCCCAGTCTGAAAATAAAGCTTGATTTGTATTTGAGCAGAGATTGAGATTCTTGCCATCCTCCGATTGCACGGGACTGTAACACACTGTTCTCCAAAAGGGCCCCAGCTACTTTCAGCTAATGCCTTTCTTCATGGGAGACCCAGTGTGAGTCTTTAGTGCTCTGGTTGCAACAGCAGGAAGCTCCCTTTCCACAAGCACCATTACAAATCACCAAGGATTTCATGAGAAACTGATTAGACCAGAGTAATCCAGCCCGATTTAATTTAATTTTACATTGATTCTGCACCAAAGGCAAACACAATAGCACCATGACGCGAGAATTTCAATGATACTTTGAACATCAGGGATGTCACAATAATGTCCCCATTTTATCCTTCTAAATATTCTTTAATAAATAATGTGGTGTGGGCAATGATTAATTTTATGCACCAAATTTCTTGTTCCAGACAAACATTAGTAGCTTGGTGTTTAGGAGGTTTCTCACTAATGACACACTGCGATGGTTTACAGGGAATCTGAAGTTGCCTATTTCTCCCTGTGTTGCAATCTTCTTTCACTCTTAGGTTCCCAAGTGTGTTGGAATCGAGACTCATCGCACTGTCTGCTACTTTACTTTAGGGTCTTTCTGTGAGCAAACCCCGGTAAATACTGACACAATCCTGGGTTCCCAGACCACGACATATCCCCAGGGACTCACTATTCCAACTTCTGAAATACAGCGTCCAATTTTAACTCTGTTTGGGTCAATGAGTTTTGAGTGAGTTTAGATTGGGCCCACTGTGTGTGCAATGCAAAGGGAACCCACATTATTGCAGCAAATCATAGATACAGCTACAGAAATAACGGGGGCGATTCTCCCAGCCCGCTGTGCTGCTTTTATAGTGCAGCGGGCTGGGAGACTCGAGTGGAGGCCGTGTGGGCTCCCCGCTGGGCGCCATGGCCTCCACACGTCTCCGGAAGCCAGGTTTCTGGTGCTGCCAGTTCCGTGCCGATTTCCGAATAAATTACGTACATCTAATTGAAATGCCATTAGTGGGCCTGGGACTGAGATTTCCAGGCCCGCTAACCTCCTCTCCCCGCTGCTAGGAGTATTTCACTCCAGTGGGGTTCAGTATAGCTCCCCACTAATAGGGAGCTGGCGGCCTGATCCCGCTAAAGTGAAGGGGGGGGCAATCAAGGCCCCCCCACCATAGAGGGCGTGCTGGGGGGTTGCCTCCTGGGTATTGCCACCTTGGCAGTGCCAGCCTGGGCCCTATGGCACTGCCCAAGGGGCAAAGTGTCAATGCCCAGGGGGCATCATGGCACTGCACACTGGGCATGGGGCAGTGCCAAGGGGGCGGGGCCGAATGGGGGGCAGGGCCTCTGAAGGTGATTGGTGGGGTGGGGGGTCCCGCTGCCACTCTGCAATTGGGCTGAGTGACAGGGGGAGGGAGGCCAGCGATCGGGGCTGCGGGGGTGCAGTCAGGACTGTCGGTGTTGTGTGGGGGGGGGGACCGGGAGATTGGGGCTGTGGGGGGGGGTCGCACAGCCAGCAATGCAGGGTGTCAGAGCTGTCCAGCAACTAAGCTAATCAGCGATTGGGAGGCCGGCAGACAGGGGCCATCTTGGTGCTGACGGATCAGTGCACGCGCGGTGGCCCACTCAGCGCTATGCTGCCGGCCTCTCCAGTGGGAATAGCCTCCGCCCACAGCTTTTTAGACTGATTCATGCTAGTGTACTCCGGGAGACTCATTTTGAAAACTCCAGTTTTTATGCGAATTCGACACTTGGAGTTTTTTTGGGAGAATTGCCCCCAAGAAATTTGATAGCTTTCAGATTGTCTTCTTGATAACTCCAAGGTTTTTCCTTTAAAGTTTATTTATTAGTGTCACAAGTAAGGCTTACTTTAACACTGCAATGAATTTACTGTGAAAATCCCCTAGTCGCCACACTCCGGCGCCTGTTCGGGTACACTGAGGGAGAATTTAGCACGGCCGATGCACCTAATCAGCAGGTCTTTCAGAATGTGGGAAGAAACAGGAGCACCCGGAGGAAACCCACGCAGACACGGGGAGAATGTGCAGACTCCACACAGACAGTGACCCAAGCTGGGAATCGAACGCAGGTCCCTGGCGTTGAGAGGCAGCAGTGCTAACCACTGTGCCACCGTGCCGCCCAATGTCACCCCTACGAGCAAATCCTCTCTCTCCGTTAAGCTAATTGCCTCAGTTACTCTATACCGTAGCAAGTTCAACATTCTGACTCTTCTCTGGTAAGGAAGTTCAATTTGGTTTTGTTGGTTTTTAGAGGATCCCAGGCAATAAAGTTCAGTTGGACATTTTGCAAAGAGCAGAAATCCGGCAGCGTTGTGAACACTGCCATGAACAAATCGGCCGCAGTTTGTCAAGGGGTGAAATGTGGTACTGCAATAGCTGTTTCAATGACCATCAAGTTGGATAAAGGCAATCGTGTGATTCATAGAGTGAGAAAACCAGGCGAATGCCAACAGCACTGCCCAGCACTCTGAGCCAGGGAAAAGGCACAGTCTATTTTAAAACATTCATTCATTCATTCAGAGGTAAGTGCCAAAGGACTTACAAAAGTAACCTTCACTGGGGTCTTGAAATGAACAGTGGGCAATAATTGTATATAGACACTTAACACGCTCATCCGAAACCTCCTCAGCAGCAGAATTCAACTCCTTCACTTAATTTATACAATCTGCGCCTTAAAAAGGACAATACAGAAAAAACATGCAAATGTGCAAATGTTAAGATTGCATGACATAACTTAAAGACTTCAGGAAAGTAACATTTAATAAATCTCCTCTGAAGTTCTCCATGAATTCTATAAAATACACACTGGATCTGAAAATCTTACCCAGTTCAACTCTCGGTGGCTGGAATTTCCAGGGAAACTCAGGATTGTACTCAGTTTTCCGTTGTAGCTTTTTACCAACTGAGGGAAAGGAGATAATGACTTCGAGATCGCCCTCTCTATCCTTTCAATGGAACCATTTTCCAATGGTGAAACTCACAAGGACACAAAAAAATGGGAGTAGGAGTAGGCCATTCAGCCCATCACGACTGCTCCACTATTCACGACGATCATGGCTGATCATGAGTACACCTCTACTTCCCTACCCTCATGATTCTTGATCCATTGAGAGACCAACTATCTTCAATGTCTTCAACGATGGATCATCCGCTTCTCTCTGATGTAGAGAATTCCGAAGATTCACAACCCTTTGAGCGAAGTACTTTCTCCTCATCTCAGTCCCAAATGATTGTCCCCTTATCCTGAGACTGCGCTCTCGTGTTTTAGATTCCTGGCCAGTGGAATGGAATCATTCTCTCAATAGGAGATGAAGGAACCTTACCCTGTATCCTAACAGCAGCAAATCTACTTCCTTCTCAACACTGGGTGGGTCATTATTAAACTCGGAAATCCTTTCCTGCCAACAGTGGGTCTGCACTCTGATAGTGTAGCTTATCATAAGGGTTTATTAATTGTGGTGGAAGTTATTCAGACAAGGGCTTGGCTAAGCACCAATAACAACCTGGGTGCGCCGCGCCTATCAGTCTTTACACTTATTATCAGTAATGTTCTCCAAGCAGGAAGTTATTCTTGTGAGCTGTTTGACACTCACACTTCAAACAACACCGCCAAACAAATTCACTGCTAATTCATCTCATTCGCTGCATGTGGGAATTTATAACTGGATGCCATGTATATTTATATAACAACGGCGATCCCACTTTCAAAATAATTAACAGACAATGAAATTCTTTGAAATGTTCTGAGAAGATGCAACATGATTGTCAGCAGATACCAAACTGGACCAACCTCAATAACAACAAAACAACGACATCAGGAAATCTTATTTTACCCAGAGGGTGGTGATGGTCAGGAATGCGCTTCCTGGGAGGGTGGTGGAGGCGGGTTGCCTCACATCCTTTAAAAAGTACCCGGATGGGCACTTGGCACATCATAACATTCAAGACTATGGGCCAAGCGCTGGCAAGCGAGATTAGGTGGGAAGTCAGGTGTTTCTCGTGTGTCGGTGCAGACTCGATGGGCCAAAGGGCCTTTGCGGCGCTGTATGATTCTATGATTCCAGTCAGCACAAAATCTCTCAAAGCTTTCTAAGGCCACTTTTGCAACCTAGCATTGGCATTCAATAAGATTTTGAGACAAGTCCGGTTGGGGTAAAACCAAACATAACGTGAGGGGTCTCTCTCACTCTGGGTAGACCTATAGGGTGACAGGTGCTTGATCAACAAAAGTATTTGTAGGTATAGAACGCTTGACAGCAAAGTTCACCCAAGCAACGCAGAATGCTTCATTCCAGCAGACGATTAGAGCCAGCAGCTGATTTAAACTGTCTTCACTTTTCTTTCACAATAAGATCCCTTTAATAGTGAGTTTCTCAGTGACATGCTCCCAGGTTGTGTAACTCAACAACCGGGGACAAAACATATTCTTATTACTAGCAACCATTACTGATGGAAGAAGTGAATTGAGACAAAAATGTTTTTGTAATTTTGAAAGGCCTTATCCAGTCAGTTCTAAGAAGATATTGCTATTCATTTTCATTCAAACACAATCATTGGCCGTTAACATTTTTTTGGAGCAGCTCAGGAGCGTAATGGTCCCCTAGGCAAGAGTCTAGAGCAAAAACAAATTTATTGTGAAATGAGTATCAATACTGCACAGCACGACACAAGGATTAGCATTTCACACGGAGAATGTTGCTTCAAAGTTTATTCTCCAAGATCTGATTTGGCATGCCACGTACGTACCGACCGCTACATTTGACTAAACGGATCGTTCAAGCATAAGATTCTCATCCACTCCATCAATATACATTTCCCTATTGCACAGTCAAATAAGGATTGCATTCCACAATCCGGAGCATTTGGAGAGTTTTCAGAAGCAAACTTAAGCTTCCCATAAAACAAAGAAAAAACCATCCCCAAAGCAGTGCCGAGGGACAGCAAACTCCGGTTCAGAATGGACACATCACATCTTGACAAAGTGTTGCCCGAGTGCACAGCTCGGATAGGCCAATCTAACAGGTTAAAACTCCAACTTCATCTTCATCAGTTCTTCTGAATACAACTATTGGCACAAACTCTTTATTTCTATGAAGTATTTTGAGGCACGTTACTGTGTATTTGCCTGTAACTTTCACAATGTTTCTGTCATCCACGCTGAAAACTGAGCCAACCTGAGTTTTATCGGGTAAAACTTTTGAGAAACACCAGGGACAAATTTGATGGAAGAAAGACTTGCATTTATATAGCGCCCTTAATGACCACTGAACATCTCAAACTGAATGTAAAATACAATTATATTATGATCACTGTTACCTAGGGGTGTCTTCACAACAGGTTATCAATTAGTCCTACCTCCTTGAACAATATGTGCCACTGTGCCGCCGAGGGCACAGCTGCCTCACAGCGCCAGGGATCCGGGTTCAATTCCGGCCTTGGGTCACTGTCTGTGTGGAGTCTGTACATTCTCCCCGTGTCTGCGTGGGTTTCCTCCGGGTGCTCCGGTTTACTCCCACAGTCCAAAGATGTTCGGGTTAGGTTGATTGGCCATGCTAAATTGACCCTAATGCCAGGGGGATTAGCAGGGTAAATATGTGGGGTTATAGGGCCTGAGTGGGATTGTGGCCGGTGCAGACACCATTGGGCCGAACGGTCTCCTTCTGCACTGTAGGGATTCTATGATTCTGTTCTATGAATACCAGGTCTGTTACAGCTTGCTCTCTGGTTGGCTCCAGAATGTGCTGGCAAAAACATTCCCAAAAACATTCTATGAACCCCTCATCTACAATACCTTTACCCATCTGATTTTTCCAGTCTATCTGTCGATTAAAATCCTTCACAACTATCACTGTACCTTTCTGACAAATTCCCATTCTCCCTTCCTTTATACTCTGTCCGACCGTGTAGCTACAATTAGGGGGCCTCTACACCACTCCCATGTGGAGATATTGTGAGCACAGTTTCTGCTTTGGGGCCTAAATCTCTTCATTCGAGTCCCATCCCAGGATTTGATGGCCAAGGAAGTTGCATTCCTAATGTTTTCCATTTTGGGGAGGTGATACAGACTGCCTGGGAGAAAAGGATAATGGGTGCCCTCCACCCCCATTCGCTCTCAAACACCCCTCGCTCCTCTTCATAGATATGACACAAAATGCGAGCTGACACTTTTTTATTCAAATCAGGAGCTGGGTAGACCACTCGGCTCCTCCAGCCTGCTCCCCCATTCAATGAGATCATGGCTGATCTGATTGCAACTTCATGTCAGGTGGTCTTGAAGTAGCCATGAAGCCAATTGGGGCATTAATGAGTAAAGAACATTCAGAATCAGTTCAGGTTCATCATCGCCTTCCAAACAAAACAAAAAGTCAAGATCCACGTGGATGTAGACAATTTCAAGAAACAAGGTTATAAAAGCAATTATGTCTTTGCATCTTCCTTCAACAGTGATTTGATTTGATTTTGATTTGATTTATTATTGTCACATGTATTAGTATACAGTGAAAAGTATTGTTTCTTGCGTGCTATACAGACAAAGCATACCATTCATAGAGAAGGAAACGAGACAGTGCAGAATGTAGTGTTACAGTCATAGCTAGGGTGTAGAGAAAGATCAAGTTAGTGCAAGGTAGGTCCATTCAAAAGCCTGACAGCAGCAGGGAAGAAGCTGTTCTTGAGTCGGCTGGTACGTGACCTCAGACTTTTGTCTGAGAGAATGTCCAGGGTGCATGGGGTCCTTAATTATGCGGCTGCGTTGTCGAGGGAGCGGGAAGTGTAGACGGAGTCAATGGATGGGAAGCTGGTTTGCGTGAAGGACCGGGCTACATTCACGACTTTTTGTAGTTCCTTGTGCACAGCAGGAGCCATACCAAGCTGCGATACAACCAGAAAGAATGCTTTCTATGGTGCATCTGTAAAAGTGGTGAGAGTCGTAGCTGATATGCCAAATTTCCTTAGTCTTCAGAGAAACGAGAGGCATTGGTGGACTTTCTGAACTATAGTGTCAGCACGGGGGTAGCTTTGTCAACTGGTCCATGTGACAACATGGACTGAACATATTTCAATGTTAGTTTATGTTAATCACTTTACGAGATGGAGCAATCAGACTTTTGGTTAATAATTTTAAACCTGGTTTTTTGCTGACTGTGATAGTTTCTCAATCCCCTCATTCTCCACTTACAGATGTTAGCGACTGTGCCAAGTCTTTCTCCAGGCCGTGCTACCCTCTCCTATCATTCAAACGTAAGCAGCAAGCACCTCTGAGGCTAATGCCATGCGGGAGTAAAACGATGTGAAGTGCTCCGCAGAGCTGGATTTATATTGTGCTGGATGTGACGTATTGCCAAATGGGATGTTGCATCTTAAGTGCACCTCAACTGGGAAAAAAAACATTGAACGTGTACTCATAGTCCTGCAGCGAGCTGCTAGAAGAAACTACCCAGGAGGAGCTGGAGAAGCTGAAGGGTGGCATGGTGGCACAGCGGTTAGCACTGCTGCCTCCCGGCTTGGGTCACTGTCTGTGTGGAGTCTGCACGTTCCCCCCGTGTCGGCGTGGGTTTCCTCCGGGTGCTCCGGTTTCCTCCCACAGTCCGAAAGACGTGCTGGTTAGGTGCATTGGCTGTGCTAGATTTTCCCTCAGTGTCCCCTAACAAGTGCCGGAGTGTGGCAACCAGAGGATTTTCACAGTAACTTCATTGCAGTGTTAATGTAAGCCTACTTGTGACTAATAAACTTTTTTTAAAAATCTGAATTCCTCGGTTATTGCCAGTCATGAATTGGGAAATTGGAAACTTAGCACAATGCCTGAATAACTAATCGATTTTCAGAGGAATCCACTACATGAGGGCAACTGTGTCATAAATGTAATTCTTGGTACTGAGAAGAAAAACACAGAAAAATGTGACCGATAAATCACAGCACAAGGTTGCTTTGCCAATCTATTGAGTGCTCAGAACAAAAGAGTCTTTGAGTCAGTAGATATCCCAGCCCTAGCATTTGCTTTGAAGGTCACACAATCAGAAAGCGTCTACAACTCCGACAGAGCCACACCTCACAACGGAGTCAGGTGGGGGCATTTAAAATTGTAAAAAAATCCTTTTGCTGCACATGTTATTGATCAATAAAATAGCTTAGAGTCATCGAGGTTTACAGCATGGAAACAGGCCCTTCGGCCCAACTTGTCCATGCCGCCCCTTTTTTTTAAACCACTAAGCTAGTCCCAATTGCCCGTGTTTGGCCCATATCCCTCTATACCCAACTTACCCATGTAATTGTCTAAATGCTTTTTAAAAGACAAAATTGTATCCGCCTCTACTACTACCTCTGGCAGCTTGTTCCAGACACTCACCACCCTCTGTGTGAAACAATTGTCTCTCTGGACCCTTTTGTATCTCTCCTCTCTCACCTTAAACCTATGCCCTCTAGCTTTAGTCTCCTCTACCTTTGGGAAAGATATTGATTATCTAACTGATCTATGCACCTCATTATTTTATTACATCCGAAAAAAAAGGTTTATCTATTCTGCAAGTTACACAAAGGCAACATTATCCTCAAATTTACCTGGTTCTGTTCCAGAATAGAACTGGAGCCAATCTTTACACACCTGATCTTTTATTTACAGGGATACATGGTACAAATGTGTCCCCCCCTAAACCCACCCACCACAGTCCCGATGTGCTCCTACTTACAGGGACAAAACTGAATCCTCATTGATACTGACTATCTGCATATAATTAAACACAATTAATGATAGGTTGAATGGAAACCATCAGAGAGCTATACAAACTCCTCCGTTTTGGAATGCGCTGGAACAGGAACTTCTTAACATTGACTTCAGGTGAATTGAGATGGCGTTTGTATTTGAATTTATGGCTGCGAAAAGCCATGATTTGCAAGCTGGTGGCTGTTGATGTTAAAGAATCAGTCTCCTGTCAAAAAGGTCACGCAAAGGACTAACAACATCCAGCAACAAGTACTGAAGTAGCAAGCTCATCTTTCTATTCAAATAAGCCACATTAAAGGCCTTCTCGGCAACATCGGCTTAAAATCAACAGCACCTGGAAGAAAGTAGTGCCAAGATTTTCTGGGACCAATCTGTCTCTCAAATACATGTGGCACGATTACAGAAAATCTCTGCGGAAGTATTCAATACAAATGTATATGTATCTAATCTGAACCCATTTCAGATGGAAACTATATTGAAAATCAGAGGCTGTCCTATTCAGGCACAGGACAGAGAGAGGTATTCGTGCACAAATTAACTGTACGTAAGGACTTTTAAAAAAAACATTATTTGGGCTCTAAATTCCAGAAAAATATGTATTTTAAGTGTTCATGGAGAGATGTTAAGGAAAGGCAAATGCTCCTGTTTGTTTAAAGTTTATTTATTAGTGTCACAAGGAGGCTTACATTAACACTGCAATGAAGTTACTGTGAAAATCCCCGAGTCGCCACACCCCGGCGCCTGTTTGAGTACACAGAGGGAGGATTTAGCATGGCCAATGCGCCTAACCGGGACATCTTTCGGACTGTGGGAGGAAACTGGAGCACCCGGAGGAAACCCACGCAGACACGGGGAGAATGTGCAGACTCCGCGCAGACGGCCACCCAAGCATGGGAATTGAACCTCGGTCCCTGGTGCTGTGAGGCAGCAGTGCTAACCACTGTGCCATCGTGCCGCCCCTAATTCTGGACAGCCCCATCAGGAACATGGAAGATTTGGCCCGTAAACCAGCAAAGGGCCCATCAGTTATTTATCTCTAAATTTTGACTCAAAGAATATCGCAGTCCAAGGTGAGTGTGACTTTGCTACATTTAAAAAAAAATTCCTTTAGCTATTCAACACTGCGGATTTACAGAAACTTTCCTGTGACTTAACAGGGAGAAAATGCATGTCCGTAAGAAAGATAAAGTGGCCCTGGAAGACGGATTGCTGAAATGTAAAAAACCAGGAAACATCCTTCCAGCTCAGCAACATTTCCACAAATTAAAAGTTGTCTAATTTTGCTACTTTCTGGTGAAAAGATTGCAGCTGCTGTAATCAAAAGGGTTTAAAGAGGGATAAGAGAATCCCTCCCGGGGTGACAGTGCACTTCAACACAGATTAACTGCGATGACTGGATCAAAACCAATAAAGTCTGGCTTCTGACCAATGCTAATAGACATCAAATAGATCAGTCAAGCACACTCGCAGCAGGTTAGGTCAGTAGTATTCATCAAGGCAAGATATTAAATAATCACTTGCCTATCTCCCGATGGTAGTGAAGCTATGCTCGGACAAGCACAAAGGCATGATGTCAGTATCTGGGTAAGACTCACAACTCAATCAAGCATCAGCATTTCATTTCAAACCAGGCTTCTCATTTGCTCAGATTGCATGGAATTCTTGATCCAAACTTAATAGTTTAATCTAGAACCCCCACAGTTGCCTGGACCTGCAGAGTTTCACTGGCTGTCTTGTCTGGAGACAATGCACATCTTTTTAGCCTGTCTTGATGCTCTCTCCACTCACGTTGTTTTGTTTCTTAAAGACTTGATTAGTTGTAAGTATTCGCATTCCAACCATTATTCATGTAAATTGAGTTTGTGTCTTTATATGCCCTGTTTGTGAACAGAATTCCCACTCACCTGAAGAAGGGGCTTGGCGCTCCGAAAGCTTGTGTGGCTTTTGCTACCAAATAAACCTGTTGGACTTTAACCTGGTGTTGTTAAACTTCTTACTGTGTTTACCCCAGTCCAACGCCGGCATCTCCACATCTTAATCTAGAGAGGGCAAAGCAAATTCCAGCTGATCCGACCTTCCATTTCACAGAATCGCTCCAGTGCAGAGGGAGGCCATTTGGCCCGTCATGTCAGCACTGTCTCTCCAAGTGAGCGACTCACCCAGTCCCCATTCCCCTCACTTTCTCCACATAACATTACACATTCTCCCCCTTCAGATTACAGTCCAGCTTCCTTCCATTCAACCTGCCCTCACCCCATTCTCAGGCACTGCACCTCGAGCTCTAACCACTAGCTGCCTGAAAAACCTTTCCTCATGTGACCCATTGCTTCTTCTGCCTATTACTGGGCAGGACGGTGGCACAGAGGTTAGCATTGCTGCCTCACAGCGCCAGGGAGCTGGGTTTGATTCCCGGCTTGGGTCACTGTCCGTGTAGACTCCACACGTTCTCCCAGTGTCTGCGTGGGTTTCCTCCGGGTGCTCCGGTTTCCTCCCACAGTCCGAAAGATGTGCTGGTTCGGTGCATTGACCATGCTAAATTCTCCCTCAGTGTACCTAAACAGGCGCCGGAGTGTAGGGGATTTTCACAGTAACTTAATTGCAGTGTTAATGTAAGCCTACTTGTGACACTAGTAAATAAACTTAAATTTTAAACTATTACCCTAAATCTGTGCTCTCTGGTTCTCGATCCGTTCACGAGCGGGAACAGTTTCTCCCTCTCTACTCTGTTCCAATCCATCATGATTTTGAACATCTCCATCAAATCTCCTCTCAGCCTTCTTTTTTCCAACTATCTTCACAACCAAAGTCCCTAATCCTGCAGCCATTCTTGTGTATCTTTCCTGCACCCTCGGATACGCCTTCGCCTGCTTTCTCCCTCCATTACACGTCTTCTCATTGTAAGAACACTCACTTAGTTGCTTCCCTTGACTGATTAAGCAAGACGTCCAATCAGAATCGAGTCAAAAAAATCCAAATAGATTTAGGCCGGAATTCTCCGGTTTCGCCCGCTCCGCTGCGGCTGCCAGCGAGAACGGAGAATCTGGCGCTCAGCTAAAACTCCATTCATTGCAGCGGGACTGGAGAATCCCAGTCGCAGGCGAGGCGGGAGAATTCCGGCCTGTAGCTTCTCATTTCTGGGTCTAATTGAGTAAATAAAATGGTTGCTCAGTCAGAACTTAGCTGTTGTTCATTTGCTGCTGAAATCATACAATCCTTTGTTGGAAATCGGTCAACAGACCTTCCACTTAAGTCCTAATTTGAGTCCAATTATTCAATAGAGGTCACTGATATATAAAGGGGCTACAGGTGGCACTGGGGGTTTGGTGTGTATGTAGAGTTATACAACACAATAAAGTGAGTTTATGAAGAAACAGGACTCGCGTCATTTTTTATCATCAAACTGCACCTGTGACGCCTAAAATTCCTACAGTGCAGATGGAGGCCATTCAGCCCATCGAGTCTGCACCGACCACAATCCCATCCAGGCCCTTTCCCACGTATTTACCCTGCTAATCTCCCCGACACTAAGGGGCAATTTAGCATGCTCAATCCACGTAACCTGCACATCTTTGGAGTGTGGGAGGAAACCCACGCAGACACGGGGAGAATGTGCAGGCTCCACACAGACAGTGACCCAAGGCTGGAATCGAACCCGGGTCCTTGGTGCTGTGAAGCAGCAGTGCTAACCACTGTGTCACTGTACCGTGGATCAGTTCTGTAATGTTTCAAATAGCGACACAAAGAAAACCCTGTCTTCATCAACGGGGACGAAGTAGAAAGGGTCGAGAGCTTCAAGTTTTTAGGTGTCCAGATCACCAACAACCTGTCCTGGTCCCCCCATGCCGACACTATAGTTAAAAAAGCCCATCAATGCCTCTACTTTCTCAGAAGACTAAGGAAATTTGGCATGTCAGCTACGACTCTCACCAACTTTTACAGATGCACCATAGAAAGCATTCTTTCTGGTTGTATCTCAGCTTGGTATGGCTCCTGCTCTGTCCAAGACCGCAAGGACCTACAAAAGATCGTGAATATAGCCCAATCTATCACGCAAACCAGCCTCCCATCCATTGACTCTGTCTACACTTCCTGCTGCCTCGGCAAAGCAGCCAGCATAATCAAGGACCCCATGCACCCCGGACATTCTCTCTTCCACCTTCTTCCTTCGGGAAAAAGATGCAAAAGTCTGAGGATACGTACCAACCGACTCAAGAACAGCTTCTTCCCTGCTGCTGTCAGACTTTTGAATGGACCTACCTTGTATTAAGTTGATCTTTCTCTACACCCTAGCTATGACTGTAACACTACATTCTGCACTCCCGAGTTTCCTTCTCTATGAACGGTATGCTTTGTCTGTATAACGCGCAAGAAACAATACTTTTCACTGTATGTTAATATTTGTGACAATAATAAATCAAATCAAAATCAAATCAAAACAATCCGGACAACTGGAAACTGGATTGTACCTTCCGGATACAACAATCGTAATACTGCTCGCTCACGCAACTCAAACTGCGCAACAGTGCCCAGAATAATTTCAGCTGTAGCTGGGGTGATGCAATAGAATTTATCAGTCTTTGTGTTTCTGCTCCAGGTGTACTTGTCTTGTTTAAATCAATTGCGATGAATATACAGGTAGATCGTGCAGAAATGCTCTTCCTGGATTGCAATCTGCACCCGGTGCAGATAAAACAATTTGCAAATCTTCTCTCATCTCCACCAATACATGCCAAACTGGCAAAAGCTGCCAAGCGATTTCAGTAACCCGATGCAATTCTTAAAAAATGCTGGCAACCTCCACACAACAAGCAACCCAAACGCAATCCTGAATTTACTCCACCCGATTACCTTACATTCAGCTTCTGTTGCACTGAAGTCCAAGAGTTTTTGACAAGTGTTTTAAGGTTCACATTTGACAATTTGGTCCATTTCTTTCAGGGAAACTGAAACCCAAAGTCCTCGCGAGTAACATGGGCAAACAAGTCATTATCTGGACATCAGCTTGTCATAACTTCAGCTATAGGTGGATTGGCCTTCCGAAAGTGCGCCTTAGTGTCCAAAAGATGCGCAAGTTAGGTGGATCAGGGTTCCGAGGATGAGGCATGGGAGTGGGTCTAGGTGGGATGTTCTTTCAGAGTGTTGGTGCAGACTGGATGGGCTGAATGGCCTCTATACTGTAGGGATTCTATAGGTATGCAAAATATATCCTTCATTTGCAGCAGCAGAGAGAACCAATTTGCTTGTCTATTGTGCAGTTATCAAGCAATCTCGCAAAGTGCTTCATAGCAACTTAAATGGACAAAGATTAACCCCATTCAGAGAATGAGGTATCAGCATGGGCGACTAAAGCTTGGCTCAAGATGTGAGTTTTAAAAAAGGTCCTTTAGGAGGAGAGGTTAAGGGGCAGAGACTTTTAGGGGGGTAATTCCGGAGCTTGAGACCCTAACAGCTGAATAGCATAGCTTTCAGGGAGGTTATGTTGCAGCTGTATAAGGTGCTGGTGAGGCCACACCTGGAGTACTGTGTACAGTTTTGGTCCCTTTACTTGAGAAAGGATATACTGGCACTGGAGAGGGTGCAGAGGAGATTCACTAGGTTGATTCCGGAGTTGAGAAGGTTGGCTTATGAGGAGAGACTGAGTAGACTGGGGCTATACTCATTGGAATTCAGAAGAATGAGGGAAGATCTTATAGAAACATATAAGATTATGAAGGGAATAGATAAGATAGAAGCAGGGAAGTTGTTTCCACTGGTGGATGAAACCAGAACTAGGGGGCATGGCGTAGAAATAAGGGGGAGCAGATTTAGGACTGAGTTGAGGAGGAACTTTTTCACATAAAGGGTTTTGAATCTGTGGAATTCCCTGCCCAGTGAAGCAGATGAGGCTACCTCATTGAATGTTTTTAAGGCAAAGATAGATAGATTTTTGAACAGTAAAAGAATTAAGGGTTATGGTGAGCGGGCGGGTAAGTGGAGCAGAGTCCACGAAAAGATCAGCCATGATCTTATTGAATGTCGGAGCAGGTTTGAGGGGCCAGATGGCCTACTCCTGCTCCTAGTTCTTATGTTCTTATAGCTGTCAATGCTGGAATGAAGGAAATGGTGATACACAGGAGTCATGATGTGGAGATGCCGGCGTTGGACTGGGGTAAACTCTTACTGTGGATACTGTTGAGGAGCAGGGTGGTGGTAGGGCTTAAGCGGATCACAGTGATTGGCTGTGAACATGAGGATGAGAACTCTAAAATCAGGCATAAATCAACCAGGAGTCATTCTAGCTTAGCAAGCACATATGTTATGGGTGAGCGAGACTTTGCCCAGGATATTGGCTTCCGCAGCAGTAAGGGCAGTATGGTGGCACAGTGGTTAGCACTGCTGCCTCACAGTACCAAGGACCTGGGTTCAACTCCAGCCTTGGGTCACTGTCTGTGTGGAGTTTGCACGTTCTCCCCATGTCTGCGTGGGCTTCCTCCGGGTGCTCCGGTTTCCTCCCACAGTCCAAAGATGTGCTGGTTAGCTACATTGGCCATGCTAAATTGCCCCTTAGTGTCCCGGGATGTGCTGGTTAGGTGGATTAGCCATGGTAAATGAGCAGGGTTACAGGGATAGGGCAGAGGGGAGGGCCTAGGTGCGATGCTGTTTCCGAGAGTCAGTACAGACTCTTTCTGCACTGTAGGGATTCTGCGGTAAAAATTATCGATTTGGAATGGGGAATCAGTCCCTGAAACGTGAACTATTTTCAGGGGGTGTGATCAGAAGATATTGCTCCACCAGACTATTTGAATTTTTCAGAATACTTTCTTGCATCTTTTAGAATTTTTCAGTCTACCTTTGAAGACAAAATTAATTTATTCTAGAAAGATTAGAAATATTTTAGGTACCAAAGAAGTCACAACTGAATCCTGCTTCTTAAGACTTAATGAATATGGCAAATTGCCCCATAGTACCTGGGGGATTAGCAGGGTAAATACATGGGGTTAAAGGGTTACAGGGATATGGCCTGGGTGGGATTGTGGTCAGTGCAGACTCGATGGGCCAAATGGCCTCCCTCTGCACTGTAGGGACTGTATGATTCTATAACACAAAGTCTAATGTATGGATAAAGTTCTTCTGTCAATGTCATGGAAAGAATACAGAGGCACTGGTGAGATTGCAAGAAAGATATACCGGAATAATACCAGAATTGAAAGGTTATATCGAACAGGAAAGATTGAACAGGCTGGGATTCTGTTCTCTAGAAACAAGAAGATTAAGGAGTGATCTAACAGAAGTCTTTAAGAATATGAAGAGATTTGATAACGGGAGGCAAAGAGAAGATGTTTCCAATCTTCGGGGCAGTCCCAAACTTGGGGTCTTAAATACAAGATAATCACTGATAAATACATCAACAATTCAGGAGAAACATCTTTCCCCAGAGACTGGTTCGAATGTGGAACTCGCTACCGGAAGGGGTCATTGGAGTCAGTGGCTATTGAAGAGGAAGCTAGATAGACAGGAGGGAAAACAAAAGAGGAACGGCTGCTGATTGGGTGAGATGAAGAGGGGTGGGAGGAGACTTGTGTGGAACAGGAACAAAAGCCTGGACCAGCTGTTCCTGCCTACGACCGCCGTGTACCAGCAGTCTCTCTTTATAAATGCTCCAGGGACTTTATTCTTCACCCGCGCATCTAAACAATAAAACTAACAAACCTTTAAAAACCACCATCTTGATTCCATATTTGACATCACTCTCTTCTGTGCACTTTACAGCCTTCAGTGCTTCGTGTCTTCCCTTAATGCACTTACCATTATTCCGTTTTTTATCACTGACAAAATAAGCATGCTGTTGAAACTTTTAGTCCTGCACTCATCAGGACATATAAGGAAGAATACCAAATCTCACAGGAAACGCAAGGGAATAGGCTCACAGTGTGGCTCATTTATGTGTGCCAGAAACTACATACATTCACACACAGGGCCTTGTCCTTCGCAAATTGAAAGAACACATCTACGCATTGTACCTTTATTAATTAAAATAAAACTTGGGGGACAGCCATTCCCTGGATCATTCCCTATGGCAATGCAATTGAAGTCAACTTGCCAGATTTCAATTTTAACAAAAGTTTGGAGGTTAACTGTTCCCTCGTACCTTCTCCATGGTGACACCTCAACCAATTAGAACACACTTCCCAACCACTCTTGCCAAGCACCCTTCTCTCATGCAGTATAAATTGTTGTTTCCTTTGAGATTTGATATTCTTGTGACCTGTCCTGATGAGTGCAAGAGAAAAGCTTTGACTGCATGTCTCTTTTCCAGTAATGCTGAAGATTTGTACCACCAAGCGACTATTTTGTTTTTTTCAATATTAGTTAATGACTAGTCTCTGCAGTGTGACAGCTGGTGATCTTTACAACAGGTGATGCACAGCGAGAATTGCTCGACGCTGCCAACATGTTACTATGGCGATGAGCACTTCCGCTGGAAATTCACCAACTTCACAATAAAGATAGTATTCAGCTTCAAAGTATACTGTTCAACAGATCTTTGCTTCTTAACTTTTACATCCACAGTATGCATTTAAGTCAAAGCTAACTGGACTCCACCCAGACTGTTCAACAAAGGGTGGCACGGTGGCACAGTGTTAGCACTGCTGCTGCTGCCAGGGTCACGGGTTCACTTCTGGCCTCAGGTGACTGTGTGTTGGAAACATAGAAACCTGAAGCAGGATTAGGCCATTCGGCCCTTCGAGCCTGCTCCACCATTCATTTTGATCATGGCTGATCATCAAATTCAATATCCTGATTCCCCCTTTCCCTCCATATCCCTTTAGTCCCAAGAGCTATATCTAATTTCTTCTTGAAATCACACAATGTTTTGGCCTCAACAACATTCTGTGGTAGTGAATTCCACACATTCACCACCTTCTGGGTGAAGAAATTTCTCCTCACCTCAGTTCGAAAAGGTTTACCCTTTATCCTCAAACTATGACCCCTAGTTCTGGACTCCCCCACCATTGGGAACATTCTTTCTGAATCTACCCTGTCTAATCCTGTTAGAATTTTATAATTGTCTATGAGATCCCCTCTCACTCTTCTAAACTCCAGTGAATATAATCCTAACCGACTTAGTCTCTCCTCATATGACAGACCTGCCATCCCAGGAATCAGCCGGGTAAACCTTCGTTGTACTCCCTCTATATTAAGGACATCTTTCCTCAGATAAGGACACCAAAACTGCCCACAATACTGCAGGTGTGGCCTCACCAACACCCTATACAATTGCAGCAAAACATCCCTATCCCAATACTCAAATCCCCTTCTGCCCCTTGTTATGAAGGCCAACAAATCATTGTCTTCTTTACTGCCTGCACTTACTTTCAGCAACTGATGCACAAGGACTCCAAGGTCTTGTTGAGTATCCATCTCTCTCAATTTACATCCATTCAAGTAATAATCTGCCTTCCTGTTATTGCTACCAAAGTGGATAACCTCACATTTATCCACATTATACTGCATCTGCCATGCAGATGCCCACACACTCAATCTGTCCAAATCACACTGAAGCATCGCTGCATCCTCCTCACAGCTCACCCTCCCACCCAACTTTGTATCATCTGCAAATTTGTAAATTATACATTCAGTTCCCCTTCCAAATCATTAATATATAATGTGAACAATACAGGTACTAGCACAGACCCTTGCAGAACTCCACTAGTCACTGAGTGCCAATCAGAAAAAGTTTGCACATTCTCCCTGAGTCTACGTGGGTTTCCTCCAGGTGCTCCGGTTTCCTCACACAGTCTAAAGATGTGTAGGTTAGGTTGATTGGCCATGGTAAATTGCCCCTTAGTGTCAGGGGGATTAGCAGGATAAATATGTGGGGTTACGGGGATAGGACCTGGGTGGGATTGTTTTTGATGCAGGCTCGATGGACCAAATGGCCTCTTTTTGCATTGTAGGAATTCTATGACTTTATGATTCTCAAGTTTTACTACCCAGGTTTTTCTAAAAAAATTGCGGCACAGTGGTTAGCACTGCTGCCTCACAGCGCCAGGGTCCCGGGTTCAATTCTGGTCTCGGGTCACTGTCTGTGCAGAGTCTGCACGTTCTCCCCGTGTCTGCATGGGTTTCCTCCGGGTGCTCCCGTTTCCTCCCACAGTCCAAAGATGTGTAGGTTAGGTGGATTGGCCGTGCTAAATTGACCCCAGTGTCAGGGGATTAGTAGGGTAAATATGTGGAGTTAAGGGAATACGGCCTGGTGGGATTGTGGTCGGTGCAGACTCGATGGGCCAAATGGCCTCCTTCTGCACTCTCGGAACTCTATGATTCTATCAATTAAAGATTTGTTTCATATTAATGTGCCAGCAGTGTCACTTACAAATAATTGAATAGCGCATATGAAATAAAACTATTTAAGCCACCGTTCTAATGGCCAGTTTATATTCTATATTTTTTGGCTTTTTTCAAATGTACTTAATTGACAGCGGGAGGCACGTAACCTGAGGAAATTTCCCACCAACTGCAAAGGGAATTATGATGGAATGACTCAGGAAGCCCGACTGGAAAGGAACAGTTCTGACAAAGGGTCATGCAGACTCGAAACGTTGTCTCTATATATATACATCTCCACACCTATTCTTTCTTCACAGATACTGTCAAACCTACTGAGATTTTCCAGCATTTTCTGTTCTTGTTTCAGATTCCAGCATCTGCAGTGTTGTGTTTTTACCTTTTGGAAAGTAACGTTGTTTATTACCGAATGCATGGTAAAATTACTACTGTGGGTGTATACACACACTAGTCCCTGCCTGGGATGACAGTTCAGCAGGCCCAGTCCTGGGCCTGCCTTATCAAAGGCTCAGGTAATGAGTTCCAGCTGAGCAGGCCACTGCCTGTTACCAGGGGAAGTCATATTCAACAAGACCCCACAGGGAGATTCTCCATGGACCTCATGGGGGTTATTACATATTCAGAATTTCCAGGCTATTCATTTAATTTGCAATTGCTTTGTGGTACAGAATTTGGATAATACTGAAGAGAGACATGCTGCTGAAGTTTTACAACTTACACTCGTCAGGACAAATACCAGAATGCCAAATTTCCAACAATCACAAAATGCTATACAAGAGGAAGCAAGTGTTGACAGATCAATTCTGATTGGCCAAGGCTTTATCTCGGGAAATATAGGCTCCCTGAGCTCCTGGGTAATTAAGAAAAAAGGCAGTAAGCTTGAACATGTTCCTTTTGTTTGCAGTGAATGGGTCCGAGCATGAATGTGTGTAATTTACAGAACATAACCAAATCAGCTAAATCCAACAGACACAAGAACGCAAGAAATAGAACCAGGAGTGGCCACCAGGCCCTTCAAGCCTGCCCCACCATTCAATATGATCCTGGCTGATCTATGTCGGCCTCAGCTCCTTTCTGTGCCATTTCCCCCGAGCCCTCTATTCCTCAAACTATCAAATATTTATCCACCTCTACATTAAATACTTCTAATGATCCAGCCTCCACTACCCTTAGGGGAAGAGAATTCCAGAGATTCATCACCCTCTGCGAGAAGTAATTTCTGCACACCTCAGTTTTAAATGACTGGCCCTTTATCTTGTAGCTGTGTCCCCTTGTTCAAGACTCGCCCACGAGTGAAAATATCTCACCATCCACCCTGTCAAACCCCCTCCGGATTTTATATGTTTGAATAAGGTCACCCCTCCCTCTTCTAAACTTCAAAGAATACAGACCCAGAATATTTACTCTCTCTTGATAGGACAACCCTCCCATCTCAGGAATTCATAGAAATCATAGAAACCCTACAGTGCAGAAGGAGGCAATTTGGCCCATCGAGTCTGCACCGACCACAATCCCACCCAGGCCCTACCCCCACATATTTACCCGCTAATCCTGCTAACCTACGCATCTGAGGACTCTAAGGGACAATTTTTAACCTAACAATCAACCTAACCCGCACATCTTTGGACTGTGGGAGGAAACCGGAGCACCCAGAGGAAACCCACGCAGACACGAGGAGAATGTGCAAACTCCACACAGACAGTGATCCGAGCCAGGAATCGAACCCGGGACCCTGGAGCTGTGAAGCAGCAGTGCTAACCACTGTGCTGGTTCTCGTTTGGACTGCCTCCAATGTTACTCCATGCTTTTTTTGGGTAAGGGAAGTAAACTATACGCAGTATTCCAGGTGAGGCGTCACCAACACCCTGTACATTTACAACAAAACCTCCCTATTTTTAAACTCCAACCCCTTGGCAATAAAGGCCAAAATGCTGTTTGCCTTCTTAACTACTTGTTGGACCTGCTTGCTAACTTTTGTGATTCATGCACTAGGACACCTGGATCCCTCTGTACTTCACTCACCTGCAGACTCTCTCCACTTAGATAATAATCCGTCCTTTGATTCCTCCCACTGAAGTGTATGACCTCACACTTCCCCTCATTAAACTCCATTTGTCAGGTTTCCACCCAGTCACCCAATCTGTCTATATCCCGCTGCAGAATCACAATATCCTCATCATAACCTGTCCTTCCACAACAGACAGCAAGCCATGGAATCAAACAACAGCAGAATGTGATCAACGGTATTTATCTTTGTGACTTTGTAATCATTTTTTCTTTCAACCCTACATCATCCAAGGTCGTCAACATCTTTTCCCAAAGGTAGGGGAGTCTAAAACTAGAGGGCATAGATTTAAGGTGATTGGGGAGAGATACAAAAGAGTCCAGAGGGGCAATTGTTTCACACAGAGGGTGGTGAGTGTCTGGAACAAGCTGCCAGAGTGAGTAGTAGAGGCGGGTACAATTTTATCTTTTAAAGCTTTGGAGAGGGTACAGAAAAGATTTACCAGGATGTTGCCTGGTATGCAGGCCATTAGCTATGAGGAGAGGTTGGAGAAACCTGGTTTGTTCTCACTGGAACAACGGAGGTTGAGGGACGACCGGATAGAAGTCTACAAGATTATGAGAGGCATGGACAGAGTGAATAGTCAGAAGCTCTTTCCCAGGGTGGAAGAGTCAATTACCAGGGGGCACAGGTTTAAGGTGCAAGGGGCAAGGTTTAAAGGAGATGTACGAGGCAAGTTTTGTACACAGAGTGGTGGGTGCCTGGAACTCGCTGCCAGAGGAGGTAGTGGAAGCAAATACGATAATGACTTTTAAGGGGCATCTTGACAAATATATGAATAGGATGGAAATGGATGGATATGGTCTCCTGAAGGGTAGGGGATTTTAGTTCAGTCGGGCAGCATGATCGATGCAGGTTTGGAGGGCCGAAAGGCCTGTTCCTGTGCTGTAATTTCCTTTGTTCTTTGTTCAAAACGCATTTAGACAGTTACATGGGTAAGATGGGTATAGAGGGAAATGGGCCAAACGCGGGCAATTGGGACTAGCTTAGTAGTTAATAAAAGAAGAGCGGCATGGACAAGTTGGGCCGAAGGGCCTGTTTCCATGCTGTAAACCTCTATGACTCTATGATCCAGCTACATGTTGATTCTTGGAACCCAGTAGGCGTGTCATGTTTATACTGTTAAATCAACTCACTCGTCCGGCCGACAGAATGGTAAACTTTACAGAAACTGTTCCTCAGTCTTGCTGCTGGATGAAGGAGGAGGATTTAGCCTCGCAAACAGAGGGGGTTGGCACGTGAAGCGGGTTCCAAGAGACCCAGTCCAAACCAGAGGCAATTAGAAAACCTCTTTCACAATAACAGATGACATCATTAGTAGTTCTCAGAATAAAAGACCGCATTAGTAACTGTGGCCAGAGAAAAAAGTGGCAAGGCATCAAATATAAACACTCAAGTGGCCCCTGTGTCTCTCAAGTGAGGATTAAATGTTGAACTGGAAATGTTTGACTAACGCTAACTAATTGGAACCTACACTGAGGAATTTTGATAGGACACATGGATGAATTCATGTAGAATAGATCCCGTTGACTCAATTGTGAACAAGTAACGCAGAAACTTCCAGAGTGATCAGCATTATGATTGAAGAGCGATGCAGAAATATTAAATAATTATTCCGCTTTGATATATAGGGTGGCACGGTAGCACAGTGGTTAGCACGGCTGCCTCACAGCGCCAGGGACCCGGGTTCGATTCCCGGCTTGGGTCACTGTCTGTGTGGAGTTTGCACATTCTCCCCATGTCTGCATGGGTTTCCTCCGAGTGCCCCGGTTTCCTCCCACGGACCGAAAGATGTGCTGGTTAGGTAGATTGGCCATGCTAAATTGCCCCTTTGTATCCCATAATGTGAAGGTTACGTGGGATTAGCAATGATAAATGTGTGGGGTTACGGGAATAGGGCGGGAGAGAGGGCCTGGTAAGATGCTCTATCAGAGAGTCAGTGCAGACTGGATGGGCTGAATGGCCTCTTCTGCACTGTAGGGATTCTCTGATTTATCAGGGAGATACCACAGGTGCATGCGACATTGCATAATAAGATGCATAATAAATAATAAACAGGAAAAGGAGATACACTGAAAAAAACAAAGCAAATTCAAAGTGAATAAAGTTCCAGCTCAGATGGATCAGAGTCACATAATTAAAAAGAATGGCAAGAAATAACAGAGACAATGGTCGGAACTCTACCACCTCGCCTGCCACGGAATCCAACCGGGCGACGGTCCAATAACGGAAATCTCCGTTGACCTTGGGTGGGAATTTCTGGTCTCGCCCGAGCGAGGCAGGAAAATCCCGCCCGTTCCACAATTCCCACTCACTCCTTGTTGTAACTCTCAGCCCAACATTCGATTGGACAGTCAGACTAGAATCATAGAATCCTGACAGTGTAGAAGGAGGCCACTCGGCCCATCGAGTCTGCACTGACCACAATCCCACCCAGGCCCTATTCCCATAACCCCCATATTTACCCTAGCTAATCCCCCTGACACTGAGGGGCAATTTAGCATGGCCAATGCACCTAACCCGCACATCTTTCGGGACAGTGGGAGGAAAACGGAGCACCCGGAGGAAACCCATGCAGAGACGGGGAGAACGCGTAAACTCCACACAGACAGTGACCCAAGGCCGGAATTGAACCTGGGTTCCTGGCACTGTGAGGCAGCAATGCTAACCACTGTGCCACCGTGCCATCCCGGATTGTGTGAAAGTCTGTCTTTGGCATCTTCCTGAGGGTGATCCGTATCTGCACGGAGTCCGCTGGCCATTGATAAATAAATATCTGAGCACAGCTTCATAAACACTGATGTTTGGTTCTTTCCTGTGTTTTTAATCAACCGTCATCTTTTCCAGTCACTTTTCCTGTTTTTATAAGTTTTATTGCTGCTCTTATCACACTCTCTCAGACTTCTGGCCCAATAAAATCGATGCTGTTCTCTCACTGCAGCTCAATCATTTCTGGTTTTTAGTTTTTTGCGGGTAGTTTGTCAATCTGCCCCTTCTGTCTTTTTTTCTCATTTTCATCAGGTGAATAAAACAAATTCACTGCGCACAGACTCACAAACACAGTGACAGCATTGTCTGAAGAATCCACCACAACCGAGGCTTATCCTGCCACTGGGCTGCAATCTCCACCAGGTGCCACCTCCAGTACCCAGAGGATTCGCGCCAAGGTCACCCAGGCCTATGAGGTGTCTCAGTCACCAGCCTGCTCCCAGTGCCAGTGGTGGGGGAGTTCCAAGACAAAGTAATCCTGGTGGAGGCGGACACACTGGGAACGTTTAAGACTTATCTAGACAGCCATATGAACGGAGTGGGAATGGAGGGATACAAAAGAATGGTCTAGTTTGGACCAGGGAGCGGCACGGGCTTGGAGGGCCGAAGGGCCTGTTCCTGTGCTGTATTGTTCTTTGTTCTTTGTTCTAAACACTTTAAGAAATCACACTAGACACAGAAATGCAATCCCGGGTGATATATTTCGTTGTGAAACTTGTGTTTTGTTGTTCCACATCCCCTTATTAAACTGATAATTCATCTTCGTCTTGTACTCCGAGTGGCAAGAAGATCGAATGCCCATAACTCAATCCCAAGGAGTAACTGAGCATGAACCTTCTTTCCCACAGGAGGCAAGAACCAAAAGCGGTGTCGAGGGAGGGATTAATGAGCACTTACATAACTGCAGTTTTCCAATGATATGGAAGAAGGACTTCGGCAAACTCCTGGACCCTCCATTGAATGAGAGTTTCCTTGGTCTCCCTAGCTCCCTACTGGCTCATGAACAGCTTCATCCTCGGACTCTGTGTTCCGTTCATCCTCAAATGTCTCTGGGTGACATCTTCCTCCTTCATCTGATCTCCCCGAGAAAGAGCCAGATTGTGCAGGGCACAGCACCCAACAACAAGGAGGGACACGTGATCCAGTCCATATTGATCAGATCCCCAAGGTGGGACCTGGCAATGGAACTGTCAGACCTGGCAACGGAACTGTCAGACCTAGCAACGGAACTGTCAGACCTGGCAATGGAACTGCGAGGACTGGCAGTGGAACTGTCGGAACTGGCAATGGAACTGTCAGACCTGGCAACGGAACTGTCAGACCTGGCAACGAAACTGTCAGACCTGGCAGTGGAACTGCCGGAACTGGCAATGGAACTGTCAGGCCTCACAATGGAACTGCTGGAACTGGCAATGGAACTGTCAGACCTGGCAATGGAACTGCCGGAACTGGCAATGGAACTGCTAGGACTGGACATAGACCTGGCAACGGAACCTCATTTCAAGCAGCCCTATTGACCCATCCATTATGGCTCTCATGGCAATATGGCTTCCAGAACCTCTTAGTAAAGATACAGTGCAGAAAGAGCCATTCAACCCACTGTGTCTGTGCCAGCCCAAAAAGAGGAAACAGAAACCAGTTGCTGATTTTAATCTAATTTTGCAGCAGCTGCTCCGTAGCCTGGCAGGTTGCAGGACTTCAGGTGAACTTCCAAGTACCTTTGAAATGAGCTGAGCATCTCAGCCTCAATCATTAAGCAAAGTAAAGTTTATTTATTAGTCAGAAGTAAGGCTTACATTAACACTGCAATTAAGTTACTGTGAAATCTCCCTCGTTGCCACATTCTGGTGCCTGTTCGGGTCAATGCACCCTAACCAGCATGTCTTTCGGATTGTGGGAGGAAACTGGAGCACCCGGAGGAAACCCACGCAGACACGGGGAGAATGTGCAAACTCCACACAGACAGTGACCCAAGCCGGGAATCAAACCCGGGTCCCTGGCACTGTGAGGCAGCAGTGCTGACCACTGTGCTGCCGCGTACCCCATCAACTTTGGCAGTGAATTCCAGACCTTCACCACACTCTGGGTGAAAAAGTATTTTCTCATATCCCCTCTAATCCTTCTACCAATCACCTTAAATCTATGGCCCCTGGTAATTGATCCCTCAGCTACCTCTCTCCAGGGAGCATTAGCCATCTTTTCAGAGGGTATTCACATCACATTGTGCCGGGGCTGAACGGCCTGGCAACCTGGGAGTGCCAGAGAATTCAGGAGCCATGGCAACTGCAGCATAGCTTGCACAAACCTGGAGCCCCCGCTGCCAATGAGCACACACTGACTGGATGACAAGCCAGTGGTAGCCTTTACAACGCACAATGACTCCCCGCTGATCACCACATGGGTAAAATCAATAGCGCCATGAATTCGGACAAATTGAGTGAGGGGCAAATGATTGGCAGATGCAGTCTAAAGAGATCAATGGATATGGGGGAAGGCGGGATTAGGCTTGAGTTGGATAATCAGCCATGATCATAATGAATGGCAGAACAGGCTGGAAGGGCCGAATGGCCTCTTCCTGCTCCTGTTTTCTATGTTTCTATGAATCGTTAGGCAGCCAGTCAGAGCTGCAAATCCTCTCGCACACTCTGCCTGGCCAGCCTTGTCTGTTTTGAAACGTATCGAGGGACTTGCCCTCCTCCAGCACTTGTCCATGGCAAGCTTTACACAGGGGTGTACTGCAGACTGCGACACACCACAGCGAGTGGGCACCTACATTATACCCCCCAGAATGGACCTGAGACCTGAGCCTATCCACCATCTACAAGGCACAAGTCAGGAGAGCGATGGAATACTCTCCACTTGCCTGGATGGGTGCAGCTCCAACAACACTCAAGAAGCTCGACATCATCCAGGACAAAGCAGCCCTCTTGATTGGCACCACATCTACAAACATCCATTCCCTCCACCACCGACGCTCAGTAGCAGCAGTGTGTGCTATCTACAAGATGCACTGCAGCAATTCACCAAAGATCCTTAGACAGCACCTTCCAAACCCACGACCACTTCCATCTAGAAGGACAAGGGCAGCAGATACATAGGAACGCCACCACCTGCAAGTTCCCCTCCAAGCCACTCACCATCCCGACTTGGAAATATATCACCGTTCCTTCGCAGCTGCTGGGTCAAAATCCTGGAATTCCCTCCCTAACGGCATTGTGGGTCAACCCACAGAACATGGACTGCAGCGATTCAAGAAGGCAGCTCACCACCACCTTCTCAAGGGCAACTAGGGATGGGCAATAAATGCTGGCCAGCCAGCGACGCCCGTGTCCCACGGATGAATAAAAAAAAGAGACTAACAGTTTTGGGCCACAGGAATGTTGTCACAGGAACAGGATGCCTCCCAACACAGCTGGTGTAATCTCAGGGCCAATCACCTCACAGATGGAATTTACTGTCTCTCCTGATAGGTTGACCCTCCTGCTGCGCTGTGTCTCCATCGTGTCCTGATAGTTGGGTCTTACTTGGTTAACTCTACCAGCAGAGCAATGGCACGCCAACTCGCCCCTTCACCTTCGCATGTCTCGCTGGCCTTGAGCTCCTTCAGAGCTTGCTGCCTTGCTCTCGCGGGTGGACATGTTGGCCGGTGTTTTCCGGCTATTCATGCCGGCGGGATTTTCCAGTCCCGCCGCAGTGAACGGAGATTTAGCTGAGTGCCAAATTCTCCATCCTCACTTGCAGCGGCAGCAAGGTGTGAATGGCCGGGGTATTCCAGCTGTTCGTGCCCTCCAGAGCATTAGGGACTTGGATGGAGAGAAATTTTTTGAGTGCGTTCCGGAGGAATTTCTCATTCAGTATTTTCATTCAGTGTTCTTCACAGTAACTTCATTGCAGTGTTAATGTAAGCCTACATGTGACACTAATAAGTAAACTTTAAAAACTTTAAACTTTAAAATAAACTTTAAACTTTGGATGGCCCAGCTAGAGGGGGGGCAAAACTTGACCTCCTCTTGGGAAATAAGGAAGGGCAGGTGACAGAAGTGTTAGTGAGAGATCACTTTGGGACCAGTCACCATAATTACATTAGTTTCAAGATAGCTATGGAGAATGATAGATCTGGCCCAAAAGTTAAAATTTTAATTTGGGGCAAGATCAATTTTGATGGTATTAGACAAGAACTTTCATTCCTTGATTGGGGGAGTCTGTTGGCAGGCAAAGGGACGTCTAGTAAGTGAGAGGCTTTCAAAAGTGTGTTAACCAGGGTTCAGGGTAAACACATTCCTTTTAGAGTGAAGGGAAAGGCGAGTAGAAGTCGGGAACCCTGGATGACTCGGGATATTGAGGCCCTGGACAAGAAGAAGGAAGGGGCACATGATATGCATAGGCAGCAGGGATCAAGTGGATCCCTTGAAGAGGGTGTTGACGTAGGTGTGGTGAACCATCGTTGGTTCCCACTGTGGGGTTGTTCTAATGTTGTTGTTGGGCTCGGGTGGGATTAATACACCTGTGGTTGTTACTGTTGTGGCACATCCCAGTCGGGCTCCGCC
>NC_135809.1:132464376-132544376 GCF_964213995.1 Mustelus asterias
CCTCCCATTGTTCATCCTCTCCATCCACCTCCTTGCCCCTCTGTCTGCCATTGTGAGCTCTTACCCTTCCCCCATCCCCCTCTTCCACAGCCCTCCTTCCACATTGCTCCCCTTGTCTTTATGAGGTCAAACCATGCCAACCCTTTTTGCCTGGCATCACCTCCACCCGTGGCTAGCACGAGGGGACATAGCTTTAAATTGAGGGGTGAGAGATATAGGACAGATGTTAGAGGTAGGTTCTTCACTCAGAGAGGAGTAAGGGCGTGGAATGCCCTGCCTGCAGCAGTAGTGGACTCGTCAACACTAAGAGCATTCAAATGGTTATTGGATAAACATATGGATGATATTGGAATAGTGTAGATTAGAGGGGCTTTAGATTGGTACCACTGGTCGGCGCAACATCGAGGGCCGAAGGGCCTATACTGCGCTGTAATGTTCTATGTTCTATGGTCGAACTTTAGACCCTTGTTGTGGAGGCAGCATGAGTCCTGCAGCACAGTGCCCTCCAGATGGGCACTGCTGTGTGGTACCAGGGGGAAGGAGACCTCCTGGTAGCAGAACTAGGAGTGAGGATTCCCAGAGTTGAAGATTTTGATTCTGTGATTAACTGAGGAACCGATACGCCCCCACAGATGGATGTGGGTCTTCCAAGTGGAGTCCGCACTTGTTTTTTCATTTATTTATTAGTCACAAGTCGGGCTTATATTAATGCTGCAATGAAGTTACTGTGAAATTCCCCTGTCGGCACATTCCGGTGCCTGTTCAGGTCAATGCACCCTAACCAGCGCGTCTTTCGGACTGTGGGAGGAAACCCACATAGACACGAAGAGAATGTGCAGACTCCACACAGCCAGTGACCCAAGCTGGGAATTGAACCCGGGTCTCTGGCGCTGTGAAGCAGCGGTGCTAACCACTGTGCCACCGTGCCGCACTTGCAATGTTGTCTGAAGAAGAGTAGGACCAATAGCAGCAAGACTGGAAGGGCCAGTGCCGGCTGATTGGCCGACCTCATGCTGGAATGGTGTGGGCAGGGAATCAAGGGTGGCTGGTATCAGTGGGCGGGGCGGGGGGCAGGGGGGGGGGATTTTAAAGGGGGTTTTACAATCGGAAAGGTGGAGAGAAGGAAGGGAGGAAATCCCAAAGTCATGCATTGAGCTAAGTTACGCCACATATTGTTCTCACTTAGGCTCTTTTTCTCCATGTACGCACGTAATTGTGCCTCTGGTGATCAACTGTCACGATGCCGACAGCTAAATTAAACATTTCAGAGATCAATGTAGGCTATTCAATGCATTGCATGTTTTCCATAGAATCCATAGAATCCCTGCAGTGCAGAAGCAGGCCATTTAACCCAGCGAGCCTGCACCGACAACAATCCCATCCAGGTCCTGCCCTATCCCCGCAACCCCACAAAATTATCCTCCTAATCACCCTGACACTAAGGGGCAATCTGCATTCTGCACTCTCTCGTTTCCTTCTCTGTGAACGGTATGCTTTGTCTGTATCGCGCGCAAGAAACAATACTTTTCACTGTATGTTACTGCATGTGACAATAATAAATCAAATCAAAAAAAGCACGGCCAATCAACCTAACCTGCACATCTTGGCACTGTGGGAGGAAACCGGAGCACCCGGAGGAAACCCACGCAAAGACGGGGAGAACGTGCAAACTCCACACAGACAGTGAGCCGAGGCCAGAATCAAACCCGGGTCCCTGGCGCTGTGAGGCAGCAGTGCTAACCACCGTGCCATCCCGTTTTGTAACAGTTCAGATTTCAATATAAGCCCATCAATAGACAAGAAAGATTGGAATTGACCAAGTGCCCTTCAGGGCCTCAGGATGTTCATAAAGCACTTTAAACCCAATGGTGTAATTTCATATTGGACTGCACTGTAAGCACTCTGAGAAGATGGAGTATTGTGCTCTAAGTTTCCAAAGAGGCAGGCCAGATGTGCTGCTACCTGTAAAACAGCTTCATTCAGATCCTCAGGATTGAAAATATTTCAGGTTGTGTAAAATCAACACACGTTATCGCGTCTATCACCTGCTCACTGCCCGAAGGGACAATTTGTCCAGAAAGTGATGAGAATCATTTGGATTTTCATCTAAATTCAGTGAAATTCAATTTCTTTGTGCTCTGCTACCCACAATATTTATCGACCGCAGCGGTTCGAGAAGGCGGCTCATCACTGAGGGCAAGTAGGGATGGATGATGAATGCCGGCCGAGCCAGTGACACCCACATCCCATTAAAAAATTAAAAAGTACTTTCCTTCATACATTTCTTTCGCCAGAGTTGGTTTCAGAGTTGCAGATTCATTCAAGATAAATCGCATTTTCTGCTGTCTGTTGGAAATAGTTAAGTTTCGAATCAATGCGAAGAGGGTTTTAGTCTCATTTGTTACATGACTGCTCATTGACTGTGGAACAATGTCTTTATCTCCCAAATCAACAAAGCGCTCGATTTAGCTGAAAGCTGGAAGACACAATGGGTTTAGTTTTCGACTCCTTTGATGTCCTCATTAGCTCAAACTACTTACAGACAGCTACAAACATCGACGAGAGTTTGATTCTGCTCTGGGTGCAGAGGGAGCTGTGGCTTTATTTTGTCGAAATATCATTTTGCTGATAAGGGAGCAGTCGTATTATTCTTGGTATCAGGTTGTCTTCAACAGAGGGAACCAAATGAATTAACTTAATGGACCATTTTGCAGCTCTGCGCCTGCTTACCTATTCTTATAGAATCCCTACAGTGCAAAAGGAGGCCATTTGGCCCATTGAGTCTGCACCGACCACAATCCCACCCAGGCTCTATCCCCGTAATCTCACTTATTTACCCTGCTAACCCTCTGATGCTAAGGGGCAATTTAGCATGGCCAATCAACCTAACCCACACATCTTTGGGCTGTGGGAGGAAACCGGAGCACCCGGAGGAAATCCACGCAGACATGGGGAGAATGTGCAAACTCCACACAGACAGTGACCCAAGCCAGATGTCGAATCTGGGCTCCTAGCGCTGTGAGGCAGCAGTGCTAACCACTGTGCCACCGTGCTGCTCAAATACCTACATATACCTTAGACCAAATACCTTTATACCTATATATTGCCAAATTTCCCCCCTGCTTGTTTCTCCCAGGGTCGGGGTGAGGGTTGTCGGAGAGGACAGACCTCTCGGGTGGGGGGGATATTTAAATCACATTTTCAGTGTCAAAGTGCAGGACAATTGCCCAATGAATGTTAGCTCTTCTGGACAATGTTACCCTGTAAATCTCTGAGAGGGATTCCCCAGTGCAGACTCTTCGGGGTAGCCCCCACCTCCCTCCAAATCTGGGGAGCTCAGAGGTTAAGGCCAAAAAATGTTTCTACTTGCTACCTTGAGGGAGAAACTAAACATGGCCACAGCGGAACAGAGAATTACTGGATCAAGTCGAGGGTATCTGAACTGCCAGTGCCAGAAATGTTCCAAGGCTCAGTTTTGTAAAGGTCCAACCAAATTTTCATCAGGTTTTTAAAATTCATTTGTGGGACATGTGTGTCGCTGGCTGGCCAGCAGCTATTGCCCATCCCTAGTCACCCTTGAACTGAGTGTCTATCTCGGCCATTTCAGAGGGCAGTTGAAAGTTAACCACATTGCTGTGGCTCTGAAGTCACATGTGGGCCAGACCGGGTAAGAATGGCAGATTTCCTTCTCTAAAGGACATTCGTGAACCAGATGGGTTTTTCCAACAATCGACAATGGTTTCACGGTCATCAGTATGATGACCGTGAAACCATTGAATTCAAATTCCACCAGCTGCCGTGGTGGGATTCGAACCCGGGTCCCCAGGACATTAGCTGTATTTCTGGATTAATTGTCTAGCGATAACACCACTAGACATCACCTCCCCACAGATGTGAAATATAGAAAGGAGCCTCCTGAAGAATGATCTTTCCTTGAGAAATTGCAGCGTGATCTCTTTTCTTTGTGGATAGGATATTGGTATGTAGATAGGCTGGAAAATTGGGCGGGGATCCTGGATTCAGGATTCAATCCTGGACCGGGGAGCGGCGCGGGCTTGGAGGGCCGAAGGGCCTGTTCCTATGCTGTATTGTTCTTTGTTCTTTAGACTTTCAGCTGTTATGTGTAGCAGAGAAAGTCTACACGGTAAGAGAAATCCTGACGAATTTACGACATACACAAGATGCTGTGATCTGGTTTCCCTAATTTCATACTTTCAAAACAAGGATATTGAGGGCTTGTAGCACAACTCACTGAATTTTCCGTTGGGAACGAATGTGTCACTGTGAGATTTCTTGCCCATCGACTGCTTACTTACTAAACCTGTTTCAGAAAATGACGCCCAATCCCACATGAAACAAGTAAAGCCCATTCGACAAACATCCTGATCTTCAGGTGAAACACTCCGCCATTGAAATCACTTTAGTTTATAGTTTTGTGATTTCTTGCCATTTAGTTTAAGGCAACAATGAGTAACTGGGCAGCGTTACGGCATCTCCTTCTTTCCAGGTAGTCTCTCAGGATTGAGGATGACTCGCTTCCATTCCGGTTCAACCGGTTCCCGGACAGCTGCCAAGATCAATGTGTGATCTGCAGACTTAACCACATGGTGTAGCTACCACCAAGTAGCCAATGCACCGATATAATGGATTTAAAAATAAGAAGGCCACCAATGCCTCTACTTCCTCAGGAGACTAAGGGAATTGGCACGTCCGATACAACTCTCACCACTTTCTACAGGTGCACCATAGAAAGCATTCTTTCTGGATGTATCACAGCTTGGTGTGGCTCCTGCTCTGCCCAAGACCGCAAGAAAAGGTTGTGAACGTAGCCCAGGCCATCCATCCATTGACTCCGTCTACACTTCCCACTGCCAGCAGAATCAAGGACCCCATGCATTCTGGACATTCTCTCTTTCACTTTCTTCCGTTGGGAAAAAGATACAAACGTCTGAGGTCACTTACCGACCGACTCGAGAACAGCTTCTTCCCTGCTGCCGTCAGACTTTTGAATGGTCCTATCACATATTAAGCTGATCTTTCTCCTCACCCTATCAGTAATAGCAATGCTACATTCTGCACCCTCTCCTTTCCTTCTCTATGAACGGTATGTTTTGTCTGTATAGCGCGCAAGAAACAATAGTTTTCACTGTATGTTAATACATGTGACAACAATAAATCAAATCAATTCAGTTACAGGCAGTCACTTTTTAATCTCAGATTAATACTTACGACAGCCTTCTTCGTCAGAACCATCTTTACAATCCGTGTCTCCATCACAATACCAATGCTCGGCAATGCAGCTGCCATCATTACAACGAAACTCTTTGTCAGAACATTTTCTCATGTCTACGACAGAAAAGCAAAAGACAGGGAAAAATAAAATGCATCTCCTTGTTGGGGGGGGGGGGGGGGGGGGTGTTTAACCTGGTGTTGTGAGACTTCTTACTGTGCCCACCCCAGTCCAACGCCGGCATCTCCACATCATGATCAACACTTGATCAGTAATTCGTGGTCCACAGCAAATTGGACACAAAGAATAGAACAATAGAATGACTTGGACAGGTCAGGAGAGCGGGCAAAGAAGTGGCAGATGGAATACAATGTGGGGAAGTGTGAGGTTATGCACAGGAAGAATAGTGGCGTAGACTATTTTCTAAATGGGGAAAGGCTTTGGAAATCTGAAGCACAAAGGGACTTGGGAGTCTTGGTTCAAAATTCTCTTAAGGTTAACGTGCAGGTTCAGTTGGCAGTTGGGAAGGCAAATGCAATGCTAGCGTTCATTTCCAGAGGACTAGAACACAAAAGCAGGAATGTACTGCTGAGGCTGTATAAAGCTCTGGGTCAGACCCCATTTGGAATATTGTGAGCAGTTTTGGGCCCCATACCTAAGGAAGGAAGTGCTGGCCTTGGAGGGGGTCCAGAGGAGGTTCACAAGAATGATCCCAGAATGAAGGGTTTGTCATACAGGGAGTGGTTGAGGCATCTGGGTCTATACTCGATGGAGTTTAGAAGGATGCAGGAGGATCTAATTGAAACTTACAGAATACTGAGAGGCCTGGATAAAGTGGACGTGGAGAGGGCATTTCCACTAGTGGAAGAGAATAGAACTCGAGGGCACAACTTCAGAGTGAAAAGACGCTCCTTTAAAACTGAGATGAGAAGGAATTTCCACAGCCAGAGGGTGGAAAATCTGTGGAACTCACAGAGGGCTGTGGAGGCCAGGTCATTGAGTGTCTTTAAGACAGAGATAGATAGATTCTTGATCAATAGGGGGATCAAGGGTTACGTGGAGAAGGCGGGAGAATGGGGATAAGAATCATATCAGCAATGAGCAGACTCAATGGGCCGAATGGCCTGATTCTCTCCCATATCTTATGTTCTTACGGTCTTAGTTTGCAATCACCTATTTAATTAGACAAAGGCTCCACAAGGAGCTCCTGTGATTTAAAGTGAGGTTTCTTGCACAGGAACCTTATCCTGCTGCTGCTTCACAAAGACTGGTTTGACCACAAGTGGAGTTGCACTCACCGCACTGTTCATCACTGTTGTCTCCGCAGTCGTTGTCCCCATCGCAGTGCCACAAGCTCCGGATACAGTAACCGTTCTGGCAGTGAAATTCATCCTCCTCACACTCACGAGGTGCTGAAATACAGAAACGGAATTAAATAGCTATGATTGCTAATTTTGCCCTGACGGTAATTTTGCTATGACAGTAATATTGGGTGGAATTCTCCAGCCGCGTGGGTCTAAAAGCCGGAAATTCCTGCCCGACCACCAATGGGGTTTCACATTGACGGAACCAGCCCGCTAAAGTTCCAGTGGCAGACGGGATGGGAGAATTCCAGCCATTGTTTGCAGTAATGCCAAACCCCCATTCACTACCGCGGGACCAGGAAATCCCACCGGCCTAAAAGGCCACAAGATTCTGCCCCCTGCGTCTGCCTGTGGAAAACCTGACGGATTTTGTTATAATTTCATCACTCTTTTCCCTATTGTAATTAATCAGATCTACATTTTGATTTATTCATTTGCGGGATGTGGCTAGGCCAGCATTTATTGCCCATCCCTAATTGCCCTTGAGAAGGTGGTGGTGAGCTGCCTTCTTGAACCGCTGCAGTTTCTGGGGTGTAGGCACACCCACAGTGCTGTTAGGGAGGGATCCCAGGATTTTGACCCAACGGCAGGGAAGGAATGGCAGTATATTCCCAAGTTAGGATGGTGAGTGTCTTCTCGGGGAACTCCCAGGTGGTGGTGTTCCCAGTTATCTGCTGCTCTTTTCCTTCTAGATGGTTGTGGGTTTGGAATGTGAACAAAAAACAAAGAACGAAGAAAAGTACAGCACAGGAACAGGCCCTTCGGCCTCCCAAGCCTGTGCCGATCATGATGCCCTAACTAGACTAAAAGAAATCTTCTGTCCTTACTCAGTCCATATCCCTCTGTTCTCTCCCGATTCCTGTACCCATCCAGCTGCCTCTTAAATGTTGCTACGGTGCCTGCTTCAACCACCTCCTCTGGCAGCGCGTTCCAGGCACCCATCACACTCTGCGTGAAAACCTTTCCCCGCACACCTCACTTAAACTTTCCCCCTCTCACCTTGAACCTGTGCCCCCTTGTAGTTGACACTTCCACCCTGGGGAAAAACCTCTGACTGTCCACCCTGTCTGTGCCTCTCATAATTTTGTAGACCTCTATCAGGTCTCCCCTCAGCCTCCGTCTTTCTCGTGAAAACAATCCTAGTTTATTCAACCTCTCCTCGTAGCCAACAACCTCGAGACCAGGCAACATCCTGATGAACCTTCTTTGCGATCTCTCCAATGCTTCCACATCCTTCTGGTAGTGTGGTGACCAGAACTGCACGCAATACTCCAAATGCGGCCTAACCAAGGTTTTATATAGCTGCAACATGATTTGCCAACTCAGTGCCCCAATATAGCTGCCTAAAGTGCATCTTGTAGATGGTACACATTGCTGCCATTGTGCATCAGTGGTGGAGTGACTGAATGTTTGCGGAATGGGTAGCAAGCAAGTGGGGCTGTTTGTCCTGGATGGTGTCGAGCTTCTTGAGTGTTGTTGGAGCTGCACCCATCCAGGCAAGTGGGGAGTATTCCATCACACTCCTGACTTGTGCCTTGTAGATGGTGGACAGGCTTTGGGGAGTCAGGAGGTGAGTTACTCGATGCGGGATTCCCACCCTATGCCCTGCTCTTGCAGCCACTGTGTTTATATGGCTGGGTCCAGTTCAGTTTTGCTCGATGGCAAACCTTAGGATGATGATGTGGTGATGTGTCACAGGGATCGGTGTTGGGTCCATTGTTGTTTGTCATCTATATCAATGATCTGGATGATAATGTGGTCAATTGGATCAGCAAGTTTGCTGATGATACAAAGATTGGAGGTGTAGTGGACAGTGAGGAAGGTTTTCAAAGCTTGCAGAGGGATTTGGACCAACTAGAAAAATGGGCTGAAAAATGGCAAATGGAATTTAACGCAGACAAGTGTGAGATATTGCACTTTGGAGGGACAAACCAAAGAAGAACGTACAGGGTAAATGGTAGGACTCTGAAGAGTGCAGTTGAACAGAGGGATCTGGGAATACAGGTACAGAATTCCCTAAAAGTGACGTCACAGGTGGATAGGGTCGTAAAGAGTGCCTTTGGTACATTGGCCTTTATAAATCGGAGTATCGAGTATAAAAGTTGGAGTGTTATGGTAAGGTTATATAAGGCATTGGTGAGGCCAAATTTGGAGTATTGTGTACAGTTTTGGTCACCTAGTTACAGGAAGGATGTAATTAAGGTTGAAAGAGTGCAGAGAAGGTTCACAAGGATGTTGCCGGGACTTGAGAAGCTGAGTTACAGAGAGAGATTGAATAGGTTGGGACTTTATTCCCTGGAGCGTAGAAGATTGAGGGGAGATTTGATAGAGGTGTATAAGATTTTGATGGGTATAGATAGAGTGAATGCAAGCAGGCTTTTTCCACTGAGGCTAGGGAAGAAAAAAACCAGAGGGCATGGGTTAAGGGTGAAAGGAGAAAAGTTTAAAGGGAATATTAGGGGGGGCTTCTTCACGCAGAGAGTGGTGGGAGTGTGGAATGAGCTGCCGGATAAAGTGGTAAATGCGGGGTCACTTTTAACATTTAAGAAAACCTTGGACGGGTTCATGGATGAGAGGGGTGTGGAGGGATATGGTCCAAGTGCAGGTCAGTGGGACTAGGCATAAAATGGTTCGGCACAGACAAGAAGGGCCAAAAGGCCTGTTTCTGAGCTGTAATTTTCTATGTTTCTATGATGGTGGGGGATTCAGCGATGGTAGTGCCATGAATGACAAGAGGAGATGATTAGATTTTGTCATGTTGGTGATGACCAGTGCCTGGCATTTATGTGGTATGAATTCTGCTGGCCACAAAGCAACCCAGGCCTCATTATTATCCATATCTGGCTGCATATCGGCATTATCTGAGAGTTGTAAATGGAAGTGAATACTGTACAATCATGCAGGAACATTCCCACTTCAAGTCAGTTATGAAGCAGCTGGGCTAGGATACTGCCCTGAGGAATTCTGGTGATGATGTCCTGGGGCTCAGATGATTGGCCACCATCTTCCTTTGTGCATGAGAACACCATCAACCTGCAAGTTCTCCTCCAAGCCTCACACCGTCCTGACTTAGAAATATATCAGCCGTTTCTTCACTGTTGCTGGGTCAAAATTCTGGAACTCCCTCCCCAACAGCCCTTTGGGTATACCTACACCACATGGACTGCAGCGGTTCAACAAGGCAGCTCATCACTACCTTCTCAAGGGCAATTATGGATGGGTAATGAATGCTGGCCTAGCTAGTGACGCCCACATCCCATGAAAGAATAAAAGAAAAGGTACGACTTTGGCTAATGGAGAGTTTCTCCCGGTTCCCACTGGCTTCAGTTTTTCCGGGACTCTATGAGGCACAGTCAAATGCTGTCTTGATGGTAAGACAAATCACTCTTGCCTCACCTCTGGACCTCAGCTCTTTTGTCCAAGTTTGGGACCCGGGTGATAGTGAGGTCTGGCATCGAGTGGCCCTGGTGGAACATTGGGGAACAGGTAACTGCCGCTTGGTAACACTGTCAACCACACTTGCTGAAGATGGGGAGATAGTTTGCTCGATTAGGATTGGCCTGTTTTTTGCACACAGCGCACACCTGGTCAATGTTCCTCTTTGTTGGTAGATGCCAGTATTGTAGCTGCGTTTAGCTCGAGGCACAGGTAGATCCCACAATATTAACAATCTTGCATCTTTGTGCTCTGTTGGTAACTTTTGCCATCAGAAATTCCCATGACTGTACAGACAATAGAAACTGCAGATATAGACTTGTCAAAGTGTGCATACATAGAATCATAGAATCCTACAGTGCAGAAGGAGGCCACTTGGCCCATCGAGTCTGCACCGACCACAATCCCACCCAGGCCCTATCCCCATAACCCCATGCATTTACCTTAGCTAGTCCCCCTGACACTTAGGGGCAATTTAGCGTGGCCAATCCACCTAACCCGCACATCTTTGGACTGTGGGAGGAAACCGGAGCACGTGGAGGAAACCCATGCAGAGATGGGGAGAATGTGCAAACTCCACACAGACAGTGACCCAAGCTAGGAATCGAACCCGGGTCCCTGGCGCTGTGAGGCAGCAGTACTAACCACTGTGCTACCGTGCAATGTCAATACTGCAATGTAACTGCAGTGTGACAATTTACATAATAAATATAAAAAAACAGGGTGTGAAACTTTTAATAGAAATGTATAAAATGGATAATAAAGAGTTTTGAATTAAGCAGCAGCCTGAGTTATGTTTGCCCATCCTCTGCTTTGAATTTTATTTCACCCTGAATACTAGACTTGGGTCTTGACCCGCGACCCTGAATGTGTTGGGAGATGAGACCATTAATCTATGAAATATCTTTGGTCTGTCCACACCCTGCCGCTAGTCTCCTCCATTATAAATTCCATGTCCATATACATCAGGCAAGCTGCCAACGTAAACATATCGTGCGTTAATTATAATGCTACTCTGCCACTGGTGGGCAAGTCAAATTATAGCGTGATGAATTCGTAAAGGCAGTTTACAGCATAAATATGGACATAGGAATTTATAAAAACAAGTTGCGGAGTGGGATTGAACTCTATCCATAAACCCTAATTCTCCCTCTGCCTCTAATCCCACATTACCCTCTGTAATGACTTTAATCAGGCAATTGAGGTCAGTCTGTTAGAACATGAACGTCCTGATTAAGGGCCAAATTGATGGGCCAATCAGGGAGCCTCTTGGTTTGTATTTAACCAGGCGTGTCAGTTCCTCTGGGACTCCGAGTGCAGACTGCTAACTGGAAGCGCTCTGTATGCTGTTGTCTGACTTGTAAATAAAGGGATTTTGATGAAGGGGCTTCTGCCTCCAAGGACTTATTACGCCCACAGACACACTTGATTTTGATTCCTCAAATGCAACGGCCAAGGGAAACCAATGACTGTACAATAGGAAATTTTATTGGCACGGTGGCGCAGTGGTTAGCACTGCTGCCTCACAGCTCCAGGGACCCGGGTTCGATTCCCGGCTTGGCTCACTGTCTGTGTGGAGTCTGCACGTTCTCCTCGTGTCTGCGTGGGTTTCCCCCGGGTGCTCCGGTTTCCTCCCACAGTCCAAAGATTAGGTTGATTGGCCATGCTAAATTGTCCCTTAGTGTTAGGGGGACTAGCTAGGATAAATGCATGGGGTTATGGGGATAGGGCCTGGGTGGGATTGTGGTCAGTGCAGTCTCGATGGGCTGAATGGCCTCCTTCTGCACTGTAGGATTCTATGATTCTTTATCTTCATTCCTGAGTTGGAATTATCCTCAGAGGAACAATAGTTGTGTTGTCCTCCATTGACTTTTGCACTAGAAAGTGAATCTGTCCATGGGATGTGCTGCGTTTTGCTTCTGTACAAAGCCCTATTTGGAATTGATCGTGCCGGATGAGGTGGCTGTATTTGCATTGCTAAAACTGAGTCCCTTTTCGCAACATCTTCACAATGCCACTGGCAGAAGAGGACTTACTTATGACTGCTTGTTTGCACTATAGGATGCAGCAGAGGATTAGATATCTCTCTGTCGTACAGCGCCAATGTGTTTACCAGAACACTGTGATGCTCAACTAGCTTTCAGACAGTAGGCTACACAATATTTGTGGCTTTTCTCATCTAAAGAATATTAACAGCCTCACTCTAACATAGTTAAAGTTTTTAGTCCTTTTGTAAATTGTATTTTTGTATTTACTAACAACTCGACTTTGATATGGACCAAAATCTATTAAGATCTGCATTGGCTGACAGTTCGGCTCCAATGATAAAACTGCTAGAATAAAGCAAATTACTGCGGATGCTGGAATCTGAAACCAAAAGAGAAAATACTGGAAAATCTCAGCAGGTCTGGCAGCATCTGTAAGGAGAGACAAAAGCTCTTTTCTCTCCTTACAGATGCTGCCAGACCTGCTGAGATTTTCCAGCATTTTCTCTTTTGGTGATAAAACTGCTAGGTTTGTTTAAAAAGATGGAGTTCTTAAAATGGATACCAAGCAAAATGGTGAAGTACGAACCTTGACACATCCGGGTGGAATTTTCCCGTCCCGCCCGCCACGGGAATCGTAGCAGGCAGGACAGAAAATTCGGCGGACCATGCAAAGGTCCATTGACCTCAGGTGGGAATTTCCAGTCTTGGGGAGAGTGTAGCCGTAAAATCCCGCCCATCTTTCTCTTGATAATTGACTTATTTACAGAAATGTATTTATATTCCAGATCTTTGCTTCTTATCTCCCAATTCCACTCCCACGCCCCACAGTATCCCAGCGGTCTCTTTTTATATGTGCTCAGGATATTTAATCAATCAATTCCCTCCACCTGTTTATCTGTAACCATAACAACACAATTACCATAACATTATCTGAAGTCCACGTACCAACCAACTCAAGAACAGCTTCTTCCCTGCTGCCGTCAGACTTTTGAATGGACCTACCTCGCATGAAGCTGATCTTTCTCTACACCCTAGCTATGACTGTAACACTACATTCTGCACTCTCTCCTTTTCTTCTCTATGAACGGTATGCTTTGTCTATATAGTGCACAAGAAACAATACTTTTCACTATATGTTAATACATGTGACAATAATAAATCAAATCAAATCAAATCTTGGTGATCACTGCCTGCACATATACGAGAGTTCATGATTATACGTGGAAGTTAAGTAACTAAACTCTTTGCTCAGTTAAGACTTTGTGTTAAAAACTCATTGTATCCATTTTACAGAACAGACATCGGGATATTTGGTTAAGGATGTCCATTCTCTGCCCAATCAGAATCCTTATTGTTCTGTGGCTCTCATTGATTAGAATTCTCCCTCCCTCTCCTTTCCCTTGGAGGTTCCCAGTAAAATATATCAGGATGGTTTCCTGGCAAGTTTCCAACTTTGCACACTTGTATGGAGTTATTCCTTCTCAGATGTTTTTTGACTTGATTTGATTTATTATTGTCACATGTATGTACTTGCCATAGGTTTCTGTTGCTTATATGTTGCACTTATTTGATATTTGGGTTGATAGCCAATAAGTGTCTTCCAAACTACCCAGCAACCACCATCCTGTGGTGTAGCTTAATGGAGATGAGGCACCCCTCAAAATGTTCTTGCTGCAGCCTACTTCTTGATTTTTCCTGCCCTGTGTTCCGAGGTGGGCTCGATAATGATGGAATCAAACGCTCCCAGGCCGGAATTTCGCTAAAGTAACTGCAATTTTAATAGTGCCCACGTTTCGGGGCAGTTGGAGATGCCGGAGGAAGGCCACAATCAGCATGACAGCCGCCATGTTTTTTCCAGTGTGGGATGTTCCGTGTCACTGGTTTTGTTAAACACTCATTTAGTGTCCAAAACTGGCGTCATAGAATCCCTACAGTGCCATTTGGCCCATCGAGTCTGCACCGACCACAATCCCACCCAGGCCCTCTCCCTGTAATCCTACACATTTACCCTGTTAGTCCCCCTGACACTAAGGGGCAATTTACCATGGCCAATCCACCTAACCCACACATCTTTGGACTTTGGGGGGAAACCGGAGCACCCGGAGGAAACCCACGCAGACACGGGGAGAATGCGCAAACTCCACACAGTTACTCGAGGCCGAAATTGAATCTGGGTCCCTGGTGCTGTGAGGCAGCAGTGCTAACCACTGTGCAACCGTGCCAACCACTGTGCAACCGTGCCGCGGCACATTTTTGTTGGGGCTAAAGGAATCAAGGGATTTGGGGGGAAGGAGAGATCAGGATATTGAATTCAATGATCAGCCATGCTCAAAATGATTTGATTTGATTTATTATTGTCACATGTATTAGTACACAGTGAGGAGTATTGTTTCTTGCGCGCTGTACAGACAAAGCATACCGTTTATAGAGAAGGAAATGAGAGAGTGTAGTTTTACAGTCATGGCTAGGGTGTAGAGAAAGATCAACTTAATGCGAGGTAGGCCCATTCAAAAGTCTGATAGCAGCAGGGAAGAAGCTTTCTTGAGTCGGTTGGTACGTGACCACAGACTTTTGTATCTTCTTCCCGACGGAAGAAGGTGGAAGTGAGAATGTCCGGGGTGAGTGGGGTCCTTAATTAAGATCCAAAATGGGCACAGTAAGAAGTCTCACCTGGTGAACGAGCAGCGCTCCGAAAGCTCGTGATTCCTAATAAACCTGTTGGACTATAACCTGGTGTTGTGAGACTTCTTACTGTGCCTACCCCAGTCCAACACCGGCATCTCCACATCATGATCAAAATGAATGACGGAGCAGGCTCAAAGGGCCGAATGGCCTACTCCTGCTTCTAGTTTCTATATTTCTAAAACAACTTTCTTGGCTGCTTGACTTGTATTTACACTGTAAATCTCAGCTGCTTTCATTCCATCAAAGTTCTGTCCTATACTGACCCACAAAACCAAGCTGGTATAGAAAGCAGTCTGTAATACTCTCCAAGGTCGGCTTTCCTGAGAAATTCACCAACATCGCCCGACTCCCCCACAAGATGTCGGTGATTGTCCACACCAATGGGAATGTGACAGAAAGCTCTGAGGTCGAGACTGGAGTCAGGCAGGGATGTGCCATCATCCCCACCCATTTGTCCATCTTCATCGCCACCATCCTTCACCTTGTCAAGCACAAGCTTCCCAATGGAGTGGACATTGTCTACAGGATGGGCGGAAAACCTTTCAACCTCAACCAATTGAAATCCAAGAAGAAAACGACACTGGCATCATGCTTGGAAAGTCAATGTGTGAACGAAATCACCGTCTCCGCCCTCTCTCTCGGAAGGGAATCTCCAAGCCAGGATTGATGCCTTCAGGGAAACATACCGAAGAATCAGCCTCAGCCTCAAACTCAGGAAGACTTGGGTCTTTTACCAACCCACCCCAGGGCAAGATCCATCCTCTCCCTCCATCAAGATCTGTCTTCTCCCTCCATCGAGATCAACAGAGCAACCCCCTCCCCCCCCTCCCCAGCAGGTGACGCATTTCCCCTACCTGGGGAGCCACCTCTCATCTAAGACTGACATTGACATGGAGATCAAACATTGTATTCATTCTGTGAGTGCCGCCTTCAGATGCCCAAGGAAAAGAGTTTTTGACAGATGCAACATCCATGCTGATACTAAGATCCTTGTGTACGAGAGAATCATCCTCCTAACTCTTCTATACGGCTCCGAAACCTGGACTACGTACAGGTGCCATCTCAAGGCCCTGGAGAGGAACCATCAATGCTGTCTGAGACGGATTCCCTGCATCAGCTGGGATATACTAACATCAGCATCCTTGAAGCAGCCGAGAGCTCCAGCATCGAGGCCATGATCATCCGAAACCAACTGCGCTGCGCCGGCTATGTGCTTAGGATATCAGAGTCCCGACAGCCAAAGCAAATCTTCTTTGCTCAGCTCAAGGAAAGGCTACTGAACAAGAGGAGGACAAAAGAATCGCTTCAAAGACACCCTGAAGGCTTATCTCAAGAAATGCAACATAGACATCAGTGCCTGGGAGACTCTTGCTCAGAAGAGACCTACTTGGAGGGAACCTGGGGAACACAATTCTTCAAGGACATCCAATGACAAGAAGAGGAGCCTGAGAAAGGAATTCCAACTATCTTGATTCCGAGGACCAATTCCACCTCCTGGAAACCCCTGCCAGGTGTACGGTGGGAAATGTAGCTCTAGGACCGGTCATGCAAGGATCATCAGCCATGCAAGGGTCCACAGAACCTATGACCAATAACATGGAGTTCCTTAGGTAGACAATCATAGCGAATGATTGCCAAAGAAGGACAGGCAGAAAGGATGTGTGCGAGCTACTGATCTGCTCCTTGCTGCTCTTTATGCTGTCCCTATCATTGATGTACTTGGCTGGTCAGTATACCCTTGTCTGGGATTATTCTCTCTGAGCTTTGCTTGTCATAGTTTTGTATTGCTTAGGAAATGTTTCACTTCTTTGAAGTGAGCTACATTCATGATGCGAGTCATGAACAGCCAAGCAGATAAACGAGTAGAAGCTCGAGACAGCTGGAATTAAGAGAAACGTATTAGAGGCAGTGATATCAAGGAAGCGTGGGGCGGAATTTCCCCGTCCCATCCCACCCACCACAGGAATCATAGCCGGAAGGGACACAGACAAGGCAAAGGTCCATTGGCCTCGGGCGGGATTTTCTGGCCTTGGGGCGCCTGTTCGGGTACACTCAGTGAGAATTTAGAGGCATTTAGAGGCCGGTGTTTGGGAAAAGGCGAAACAGCTGGATAACCTGCACGAGGAAGACCCAAAATGGCACAGAGGGATAATGTCAGAAGGTGGACTGGCCTCTCTCTGTGAGACAGGCAGTGAGAGAAGCGGGTGATCGACGTTAGTGGAGAAAGATTGTTCCTAACACGGCCAACCCGAGGAACCAGGCCGGAAGAAAGGCAAGGCATTCATCCCATTTCCAGTCAAGGTGGCAGGTATTTAAGAGCAGAACACGCAGCACCCTGATTGGGTAAGGTTCACACTTGTTCTGCATTGGGCGGCATGGTGGCACAGTGGTTAGCACTGCTGCCTCACAGCTCCAGGGACCCGGGTTCGATTCCCGGCTTGGGTCACTGTCTGTGTGAAGTTTGTACATTCTCCTTGTGTCTGCGTGGGTTTCCTCTGGGTGTTCCAGTTTGCTTCCAAAGTTTAGTTTATTTATTAGTGACAAGTAGGCTTACGTTAACACTGCAATGAAGTTACTGTGAAAATCTCTTCGTCGCTACACTCCGGCGCCTGTTCGGGTACACTCAATGAGAATTTAGCACTGCCAATTCACCTAACCAGCATGTCTTTCAGGCTGTGGGAGGAAACCGGAGCACCCGGAGGAAACCCACGCAGACACGGGGAGAACGTGCAGACTCCACACAGACAGTGACCCAAGCCCGGAATTGAACCGGGTCCCTGGCGCTGTGAGGCAGCAGTGCTAACCACTGTGCCACCGTGCCGCCCCACAGACTAACAAGAAATTCTTCCTAATCTCAACATTAAATGGGAGACCCATTATTTTTAAAATGGCCCCCTATTTCTAGATTGTTTCACGGGGTGGGATGTGCAGGTTAGGTTGATTGGCCATGCTAAATTACCCCTTAGTGTCCCGGGATGCATAGATTAAAGTTTATTTATTAGTCACAAGTGAGGCTTACGTTAACACTGCAATGAAGTTAGTGGAAATTCGCCACACTCTGGCGCCTGCTCAGGTCAATGCACCTAACCAGCACGTCTTTCGGATTGTGGGAGGAAACCGGAGCACCCGGAGGAAACCCATGCAGACACAGGGAGAATGTGCAAACTCCACACAGGCAGTGACCCAAGCCGGGAATCAAACCTGGGTTCATGGCGCTGTGAGGCAGCAGTGCTAACCCACTGTGCTATCGTGCCGCCCTTAAGGTTAGTGGGGTTAGTGGGGTAAATATGTGGGATTACAGGGATAGGGTCTGGGTGGGATTATTGTTGGTGCAGACTCGATGGGCTGAATGGCCTCCTTTTGCACTGTAGGGTTTCTATGATTCTGCAGTTGGAATTCTCACAATTGCAGAGAAACATTTCAACCATCCACAATCTAATGATTGTTTGGCCACGGAATCTATTCCAGCGAGGTATTGCTTACCGTGGTTTGTTAGTTGCTAGGTAGCAGGGTTCAGAAGGGAGATAAATAACAGCTGATGACTGTGTGTTCATGATAGATGTTGAGAGAGAGAGAGAAATGCGCATCCTTGAAGAACTCTGTGTTGGCAGCCTTCGGGGAAATGTAATTTATGATCAGAAAGATACAGATAGTTTTTAAGTGCATTTACACAAATGCATCAATACATTGTGTTCAGAGATGGTTGAATATAATTCAATTGAATACATTCTCCAACCAAAAGTAGTGAGCTGCACTCCCGAACTGGGACAATGTTCTGTCACTTGTGTCTGCTACAATAGAGCCTTTTATCTACTGGAGAGCAATCAATGAGAACTGCCTTGGAAGGGAAGAGTTTTGCATAAAAATGGTTTAATGAAGCTGCATCAGTCTGAACAATAATCACACGATCACAAGAGCACAAGAAGTAGGAGCAGGAGTAGGCCCTTTGGCCCCTCGAGCCTGTTCTGTACCATTCAATAATATCATAGCTGATCCACTTTCCCACCTGACCCCCTCTCCCCATAACACGTGTCTCCCCTGTGAATAGGAAATCTGTCTGACTCCGCCTTGAATATATTCAATGAGCCAACATCTACCCCTCTTTTTGGAAGAGAATTCTTAGCATTCCTAAAGTCCTGAAGGAAGCCATTCAACCCAACAAGTCTGCACTGACTCAACATGACACAACCCCTGCCCACTCTATCCCCAATATTTCCCATGGTTAATCTCCATAACCTACCCAACTTGGGACACTAAGGGGCAATTTAGAATAGCCAATCAACCTAACCTGCACTTCTTTGGGCTGTGGGAGGAAACTGCCTCCTCCCAGTGAATATAATCCTAACCGATCTAGTCTCTCCTCATATGACAGTCCTACCATCCCAGGAATCAGCCGGGTAAACCTTCGCTGTACTCCCTCTATAGCAAGGACATCCTTCCTCAGATAAGGACACCAAAATTGCACACAATACTCCAGGTGTGGCCTCACCAACGCCCTGTACAATTGCAGTAAAACATTCCTATCCCTATACTCAAATCCTCTCACTATGAAGGCCAACATACCATTTGCCGTCTTTACTGCCTGTTGTACCTGCGCGCTTACTTTCAACACTGGTGCATGAGGACTCCAAGGTCTTGGTGAATAATGGATGCTCTTAGCACCATTCTCAGTCTTTATTATAAACACTTACATTCCCTTTTCATAAGCTCATAAGATACAGGAGCAGAATTAGTCCATTCGGCCCATCGGGTCCACTCCGCCATTCGATCATGGCTGATATGTTCCTCATCCCCATTTTCCTGCCTTCCCCGCCATAACCTTTCAACCCATTACCAATTAAAAATCTGTCTAACTCCTCCCTAAATTTACTCACTGTCCCAGCATGCACCACACTTTGGGGTAGCGAATTCCACAGATTCACAACCCTTTGGGAGAAGTTGTTTAAGAAACATAGACACATAGAAAAACTACAGCACAAACAGGCCCTTCGGCCCACAAGTTGTGCCGAACACATCCCTACCTTCTAGACCTACCTATAACCCTCCATCTTATTACGCTCCATGTACTCATACAGGAGTCTCTTAAAAGACCCTATTGAGTTCGCCTCCACCACCACTGACGGCAGCCGATTCCACTTGCCCACCACCCTCTGTGTGAAAAACTTGCCCCTAACATTTCCCCTGTACCTACCCCCCCCCCCCAGCACCTTAAACCTGTGTCCCCTCGTCGCAGCCATTTCCACCCTGGGAAAAAGCCTCTGAGAGTCCACCCGATCTATGCCTCTCAACATCTTATACACCTCTATTAGGTCTCCTCTCATCCTTCGTCTCTTCAAGGAGAAAAGACCGAGCTCCCTCAGCCTATCCTCATAAGGCATGCCACTCAATCCAGGCAACATCCTTGTAAATATCCTCTGCATCCTTTCAAGCTTTTCCACAACCTTCCTAGAGTGAGGTGACCAGAACTGAGCACAGTACTCCAAGTGGGGTCTGACGAGGGTCTTATATAGCTGCATCATTATCCCCAGACTCCTAAACTCAATCCCTCGATTGATAAAGGCCAGCACACCATACACCTTCTTTTCAACCCTGTTTCTCCTCAACCCTGTTTTAAATTCGCTACCCGTTATGCTAAGACTGTGTCTCAGGGTAAGAGTTAGTAAAGCCTTTGTCTTTCTGTCTATAACATCTTTGTGTATGACACCCCACCCCTCCCCTCACCCTTACAATATACATCTCGTCCTATTTTCTTTGTCTTCAGCTCTGACGAAGGGTCATCCAGAAACGTTGGCTCGATTCTCTCCCCACAGCTGCTGTCAGGCCTGTTGAGATTTTCCAGCCTTTTCTGTTTTTGTTCCCAAAAACATGTTTGATCGAGCTATAAAGGAGATCGACATCAAATACACATCCTTAAAACTGCGTGCACTCAGCACCCAGATGCAATTTCTCTCCATGATGAAGGAAAGACAGGTTTCTGTGAGGTGGTTTGGCACAGACTCACACGTACACACCCAGCTGGGTAACTAGAAACGTAAACTATTCACACTCACACCTTCAACCAGTTTAAAATGACATGACTTGAAATTTGACCCTATATTACTAAATCCTTTGGCGATAATTCTGGACAAAATGCGTTGATAATTATTACCAAGCAAAGTAGAAAATGGATTAACCATAATCAGGAGATACAACAGGAACTATTGCTTAATATAAAAGTCAAACTTGTGCTAACGCCCATGCATTTGCTCCTTTAGACTGTGTAGTCAACAAAAATGTAATTACTCTTTTAAAGTGCCGTTTGTCTGTAATGTCACGCTATTGTTAGAATGCTGGGCATGTTACAGACTAATATCAGCCATTATCACTGACATGCTGCATACCGCTGACAAAGGTAAAAGTATAAAGTACACTGAATTAACACTGAGAATTATAGAGCATCATTCCTGAAAAATACAAATCTGTCCAGAGAATAATGTAGATTGAGGGAGGTCTGCACATTTCTAAAGTATACTTCGTAATTGAACAGCAGATATACATAAATTAAAAGTTGTATATTTTATACAAGTACATAAGGTAACATTCAACATTTAAAAGGTAGATGTCCTGAGCTGGATAATACCTGCAAATAAATGGAAACCACACCGTAAATACAGAACTCACTTGTTTATTTATTTATTAGTCACAAGTAGCCTTATATTAACACTGCAATGAAGTTACAGTGAAAATCCCCTAGTCGCCACGCTCCGGTGCCTGTTCAGGTACACTGAGGGAGAATTTAGCATGGCCAATGCACCTAACCAGCCTCTTTGGCAGCTGCTGAGATTTTTGAGGCAGCAGTTGTCAATACTAATTGCATTTCTGTGTCCATAACATTGGAAAGTGAATCTCTAGGATTCACTAGGGACACACTGGGGGCGTTGTGGTGGCACAGTGGTTAGCACTGCTGCCTACCAGCGTCAGGGACCCAGGTTCGATTCCTGGTTTGGGTCACTGTCTGTGTGGAGTTTACACATTCTTCCTGTGTCTGCGTGGGTTTCCTCCCACACTCCAAAGATGTGTGGGTTAGGTTGATCGGCCATGCTAAATTGACCCTAGAGTCAGGGGATTAACAGGGTAAATATGTGGAGTTATGGGGATAGGGCCTGGTGGGATTGTAGTCGGTGTGGACTTGATGGGTCGAATGGCCTCCTTCTGCACTGTTGGGATTCTATGATTCCCCTGTCAGCTTCCTTCATCACTGTCAGATTTCTACCTCAAGTTTTAAGTTTATTTATTCGTCACTTGTGCTTCGTCTGTCTAGCACACAAGAAATAATATCCAAATACATAATAAATCAAATCAAAAAGACAGAGTATGTTTCTCAATCCCTCTCCCCCACCCTATCCCTGTAACCCCACATATTTACGATGGTTAATCCCCCTAACATACACATCTTGGGACACCAAGGGGCAATTTAGCATGGTCAATCCACCTAACCCGCACATCTTTGGTCTGTGGGAGGAAACCAGAGCACCCGGAGGAAACCCACGCAGACACAGGGACAATGTACAAACTTCACACAGACAGTTAGTTACCTGAGGCCAGAACTAAACCTGGGTCCCTGGCGCTGTGAGGCAGAAGTGCTAACCACTGTGCCACTGCGCTGCACTCACATCACACAAGAGATAAAATCTTTATTCATTCGTGGGACCTGGGTGTTGCTGGCTGGCCAGCATTTATTGCCCATACCCAGTTGCCCCTGAACTGCGTGGCTTGTGAGGCCATTTCAGAGGGCAGTTGAGAGTCAACCACATTGCTGTAGCTCTGGAGTCACATGTAGGCCAGACCAGGTAAGGACAGCAGATTTCCTTCCCTAAAGGACATTAGTGAACCAGATGGGTTTTTCCGACAATGGTTTCATGGTCATCAGTAGATTCTTAATTCAAGATATATATATATATATATATTTTAATTGAATTCAAATTCCATCATCTGCCATGGCGGGATTCGAACCCTGGTCCCCAGAACATTTTCTGAGTTTCTGGATTAATAGTATAGCGATAATACCACTGGGCCATCGCCTCCCAGCAAAGGCCCAAAAAGCTGAATCTGATTATTTTTGTTTTCCGTTTGAAAATGTACATTTACAAATTAAACCAAGAAATCATTAGTTGTTAAAATATTAAGATATTGGTACTTCATCCAGAATCTGAAATTACTGATAACACACATTTACACACACTAATCTCGACACAATGTGGACCATAATAACTAACTGAAATTAGATTGGCCTGTGATCAAAAGTATAAACGTATGAATGAGACTTTGTGAGTTGAATAAATCATTTACTAACCGGAACCTCTGGGGCAGAATTTTCAGGCGGGTGTCTGAACCCTGCCACAAGCTCAAATAGCCAGCAGAAAGCAGCACCACGTGGGGAAACAATCGCTCAGTTGATTTCCTCCAAATTTGGCCTATAAGAGGCTGCGTCTCCAGCTAAAGATGGCAAACCGGCTTCCTCTTGAAGTTGGATGACCGATAGGACGAGGTTTTCCAGATTGAAAGCCGCAGGAGAATGCCAAGGGGCACATACGTGAGGGAGAAGGCAACCCAAAATGGCGCACTCTCTCCAACTTTTCCACCTTTGAATAAAAACAAAATGGCCACTGCAGTTGGTTCATCATTGTGGAACGGCCTCCTTCACGGAGCTGCCTGTGGCTTTTGCTGCGGCCATTTTGTCTTTATTCAAAGGTGAAAAAGTTGGCTAGATTGCGCCATTTTGGGTTGCCTTCTCCCTCACGTATGTGTCCATTAGCATTCTCCTGCAGCATTCAATCTGGAAAGCCTCGTCCTATTGGTCAGCCAGCTTCAAGAGCCTGACTGCCATCTTTAGTTGGAGGCCAATCCTCGGGCCTCCAGAAGGCCAAATTTGGGGGAATCACAATAAGTGAGCGTTTCCCCACGTGGTTCTGGTGCAGGAAGGAAAGGCCTCTAAGCTTGCTTGAACATTGGTCCCTCAATCTGCCATTGGGAGGTCACTAAACAGGCCCCCATCACCCTCGGAACCTAGGGGCAGACTGAAAATCAGTTGGCCTCCATCCAAAGGCCTTAATCGATTTAATGGGTTGCCTGGCTGCCACATGCGTGTGGGTTCTCTTGCTGTCCCTGGGGGCAGCATGGAGCTGGGGGGCTGCTACGCAAGCTGGTGAAGCAAGTTTGAGTGCCCCCTGCCTCAGTTTCTGGCAGAAAGAAGTCTAACAACACCAGGTTAAAGTCCAACAGGTTTATTTGGTAGCAAACGCCACTAGCTTTCGCAGCACGCTCCTTCGTTGTTAGATTTCTTACTGTGTTTACCCCAGTCCAACGCTGGCATCTCCACATCAGTTTCTGGCCCCAGCAGGGACTAAAAATCATTCCCCTTGTTTGTCTAGTAAATAATTTACTAACCTGAATTTCTTATCTCTCCAAAACAATGGTTAACAGGCAGTTCAAAGCTTGGGTTTCAGGCTGCATCGATTTACATTTTAAATGTGTATTTCCTATTCTTTTACAATCTCCTGCAGCTATCAAACTGGGCAAACAAACCAGAGACAGTTCCATCTTGTCTGGTGCGCTAAAGGGGGCGCGAGACATGTGAATTTTGTTTTTGACCGGATTTACACTTGCAGAACGAGGGGGTGAATCATTTGTTAGCCACATGCTCATTTAAAAAAGAAACTCTTAATTTGCATTTTATTTTTCCTTTTGCCAACTTTCCTCCACCGCTCCCTCAGCCACACGGTATTCCGTGCCCGGTCGGATTGGCAGACAAGCTGTTTCTAAGGAACTGTCAATGATCCTCTGAACCGCAGGGACACACACAGGATTTGCACTTTGACCTCAACACTGTGGGCAGTGTATGTGCTTTCCGAGGTTACCAGCATTGGCCATTTACCGAATGAGGGAGTTAAGAGTGTGAAGCAGTTTAAAGCACATTGTGTGTGTGAGGAACACTAACGTGCTGAATTACTGCATGGCCAGGTGATTTTATATACAATGCTGTTTGAAGTCCAGTTTCTGTGCTGACTGACTGGAACAATGGGTTCGTACACTATTGTTCCAGCTCTAGGGCACACGCCCAGTTAGATTTATATGCTGACATCTCAGTCAGGTAATTAGAAATTCTTGAACAAAATGTTAGCCAGCCGCATATAAACAGGAGTAGATCATGCTGTGGGTGAACTTGTTCAACCATTCTATTAGACCATGACGTATCCCCAGTATCTTTCTGCGCTGTAGAGATTCTATGATTCAATGAGATTCCGTTCATTCTCCTCTTCGACTCCAGTTTCCTGTTCTATTGTATATTCTTCAATTCTCATTGTGTCCAAGAATCTCTTGTAATCTGTCTCAAAATCTAACCCCATTTACACACTTTCTTCCCATTGCCATCCCATCGCCCCTTAGTGTCAGGGGGATTTGCAGGGTAAATATGTGGGGTTACAGGGATAGGGCCGGGTGGGATTATCGTCGGTGCAGGCTCGATGGGCCGAATGGCCTCATTCTGCATCATAGGGATACTATGATTCTAATCCAAAATTCAGCACAAAACTGGTCACCTTGCCATAGGGGTGGCACGGTAGCACAGTGGTTAGCACAGTTGCTTCACAGAGCCAGGGTCCCAGGTTCAATCCCCAGCTGGGATCATTGTCTGTGCGGAGTCTGCACGTTCTTCTCATGTATGTGTGGGTTTCTTATGGGTGCTCTGCTTTCCTCCCACAGTGTGAAAGACGTGCTGGTTAGGTGGATTGGCCGTGCTAAATTCTCCCTCAGTGTACCCGAACAGGCACCGGAGTGTGGCGGCTACGGGATTTTTACAGTAACTTCATTGCAGTGTTAATGTAAGCCTACTTGTGACAATAATAAATAAACTTTTCTCCAGGGATTCAGGTCGGGGTAACTAATGTACTTCTGGTACATTGCAGAAATTAAGTGCAAAATGACAGATATTGCCAATCTCATTTCTACCAAGATTATGCAAATTTATTAGAGTTGGTGAAAGATAAATGTCCAAACCCTCACAGCACTAACGCCATTCCTCTCACACCTATCGAGCAACTAATGAGAAGTCCAATCAGTATAAAAAGAAAGTTCAGGTAATCTTACTGTGCAATGTGTGTACCATAAACCATTAGCGCATCTTTAGTGGTAGATACCATCGGTGCAGGCTTGATGGGCCGAATGGCCTCTTTCTGCGCTGTAGAGGTTCTATGATTCAATGAGATTCCGTTCATTCTCCTCTTAGACTCCAGTTTCCTGTTCTATTGTATATTCTTCAATTCTCATTGTGTCCAAGAATCTCTTGTAATCTGTCTCAATATCTACAGCTCTCTGGGTAGGTAATTTACATCCCTCAGTGAAAACATTCCTCTTCATCTAAGTCTCAATAGGCTTATCCTGAAACTGTGACCCTTTGTTTTTCCGGAAACTAGTTCCTCGACACTCACCATGTCAAACCCTTGCAGAATTATAGAGGTTTCAATGAGATCACCATTTATTTGTCTAAACTCCAGTGATTTGAGACTCATTTATTTTATTGTATCTCACAGGACAAACCTCTCATCCTAGGAATCAATCCAGTGAACATTCATTGCGATCCATCAAAGAAATCCTGACTGAAGGAGATCAAAACTATTGACAATACTGCAGGCCCGGTCTCAGAAAGGAGGCGCAAGACTGCCGGCAAAATTCCTCCAAAGCTTTTCTAAGAGTGGTTTCCGGTGGGAAACACGGTGCGATTCCGGCTGGGTGGGTCGGCGCAATTCCTATTGCCATCCACCCAAACTTAGACAATATCTTGGAGGTCGGAGTCAATTTGTGCCATGGAAAGAGATGTGCAGGACCTAAAGACACCGGCAAGGTCGCCTCCGCAGAGATTTGGGCGTCCTTTTTAAAGGGTGCCCCGATCTGAAAATAATACTACAGAAATCCCCCCAATCGCTGGCTTCAGGCATCCTACACCCCCCCCCCACCCCCGCCAAGTGAGCAACACCCAGATATGGGGTCACCTAACTATCCTCTCAGGTAGTACAAATTGTTGTGATCGTTTGAAATTTACCATTCTTGTATTTGTCCAATTGAAAGGCTTGGGTAGCTTGGTCTCTCTGTTCAGCAATGATCTCGTTATGTCTTTCAACACAGAGTATTTTGACCTCGAGACAAGAGTGGTAACGTCTGAGGTGGCCTGGTGCAGAGAAGATGACCCACGCTAGTGTCCCCTTGACAACATGATGAAGACGTCAGCAGGCAGCAGACTCGCAAGCGTTACTTGTGAAGAAATCAAATGAGCAAAAGAAATGTAGCAAAGAGCCTGTAACAACACGCCCAAACTGGCCAGACACAGCCACACTGCAGGAACACTTACGGCAATCCTGCTCGTCCGAGTCATCCCCACAATCATTATCACCATCACAGACCCAGGAACGCCGGATGCACTTGCCATTATCACAATGGAATTCCAGAGGGGAACAGGTTGGCAGCACTGCGGGAAAGCAGAAAAAACAGAGAACGGTGAGTTAATGAAGAACACGAGCGTATTTTCATTTACATGGAAACTAGAAGCAGGAGGAGGCCATTCGGCCCTTCGAGCCTGTTCCGCCGTTCACTATAATCGTGGCTAATCGTTGCTTTCTGTTAGGTAGCACTATCTTTCACAACCTCCCTCTCTGCACGGCAGACTTTGCAGATGCTTAAAAAAAAACACTTTTAGCAGAATGGCAGGAAGATGTAGCACAATTTATACAAGAAAAATCAAAATCAGAAGCTCCAACTCCCCGTATTTTTAAATTCATTCACGGGATGTGAGCGTCGCTGGCCGGGCCAGCATTTACTGCCTTCTATCCCTGAGGGCATTTGAGAATTATTGCTGTGGCTGTGGAGTCACATATAGTCCAGACCAGGTAAGGACGGCAGATTTCCTTCCGTAAAGGACCTTAGTGAACCAGACGAGTTTTTCCAACAATGGGGTTGCATGGTCATCATTAGGCTTTTAATTTCCAGATTTTTATTGAATTCAAATATCACCATCTGTCATGGTGGGATTTGAACCCAGGTCCCCAGATCTTGTCCGGGGTTTCTGGATTACTAATTTGATACGCTGAGGGAAAATTTAGCATGGCCAATGCACCTAACCAGTAATCCTGTTTCTGGATTACTAAATCAGTGACAATACCACTCTGCCACCACCTCCCCATTAAGATACTCACTCAATTAAACAGATGTTAAATACTCATGCTTTCATTCATTGCATCTTTTCTGTACCTTCTAGAATGGCATTAAATATGGGCAGCACAATGGCACAGTGGTTAGCACTGCTGCCTCACAGCACCAAGGACTGGGGTTCGATTCCCGGCTTGGGTCACTGTCTGTGTAGAGTTCATGCATTCTCCCCGTGTCTGCATGGGTTTCCTCCGGGTGCTCTTGTTTCCTCCCACAGTCCAAAGACAAGCTGGTCATGTGCATTGGCCGTGCTAAATTCTCCCTCAGTGTCCCCGAACATGCGCCGGAGTGTGGCGACTAGGGGATTTTCACAGTAACTTAGTAAAGTTTATTTATTAGTCACACTGCAATGAAATTACAGTGAAATTCCCCGAGTCGCCACATTCCGGCGCCTGTTCGGGTCAATGCATCTCACCAGCACGTCTTTCAGAATGTGGGAGGAAACCGGAGCACCCGGAGGAAACCCACGCAGACACAGGGAGAATGTGCAAACTCCACACAGACAGTGACCCAATCCGGGAATCAAACCCGTGCTGCCTCTGCAAGAAGCCGACTTGTGACACTAATAAATAAACTTAAAAATATAACGTAATAGTTCCATTGGAACTTTTTATTTTAAGAGTGCTTTTGATTCAACAAGTTCCTTCCTGCTTCCTAAGAGTCTTATCTTTCCCCCGCTGAGAGCAAAGATCACGCTAGTATTCTCAATGTGAATGTAAATGCCTCTCCAGAATGTCAGAAATTGCTAATTTTAGCATGTTGTTATCTATGGCCTTTCCAAACAGCCATGTTTGATGTAATGGAGTAGAGAGTCTGTAATCTGCAATCAGTAATCTGGATGCAAATTGCAATGGTTTTTCAAAGCAAAAATTATAGTTCAATATCTGCTCAAACTCATTTGCATAATCATAAAGCTAAAATTTTCCATGAGGCTGCATAATGTGGGAGAGAGGCAGTTCAGGATGCAATTAAATCTTCTTTAAGAAATATTCCATTATATACTTAAGGGCAGTAAACTAGTGCTGTTTTAGTAGCAGAGCTTAAAATGGGATTCTCACCAAAAGTAAACCCTTTTAATACGAGTTCTAGTCCAATGTCGATGTTTAATCCAATATTAAATAGTTGAAAATGACTTGAAATAACTTGCGGTGCCATTTAATAATTTCATTGGGGTATACTTTTTATTAAATTAAATTTTAGTAAATTAAATTAAACTTTAAAAGGGTGTTTACGAGTGCTTTGTGCCTAAATAATATCATCTTAATTTGGAGAGCTTCTTTGAAGGGCTCCAATTGACAGAAACTATGCATGTTTATGAATTCAATCTCAGGGTGTGGCAGGATTCCAGCAAGATGTTATCGCAGTGAAAACAGCTCCAGTAACACTCAAGAAGCACAACATCATCCAGGATAAAGCATCCCACTTGTTTGGCACCCCATCCACCACATAAACATCACAGCACTGCCAATGCACAGTGCAGCCGTGTGTACCATCTACAAGATGCACGACAAGAATTCACAGAGGCACCTTTGACAGCACATTCCAAACCCACGCCCTCTATCCATCTACAAGGACCAGGGTAGCAGACACATGGGGACACCACAACCTGCAAATCCCCTTCCAGACTTGGAAATATATTGGCCGTTCCTTCATAGTCACTGAGTCAAAACCTTGAAACTCCCTCCCTAATAGCATTGTGGTTGTACCTACACCACAGGGACTGCAGCGGTTCAACAAGGCAGCTTACCACCATCTCTTCAAGGAGCAATTAGGGATGGACAATAAATGCTGGCCTAAACAGCAATATTCACATTCCATGAACATTTTTAAAAATTCATGAAAACCTGGCCTGTGCAAGGCTTGAAACTTTGATCTCTTTCACATTGTTTGGCCGACTTGGAGCAATTGCCACTGGCAAAATCAACGCAGGATGTGGGTATCACTGGCATCACTTATTGTCATTGAACTGAGTGGCATACTAGGCCATTTCAGAGGTCACATGTAGGCCAGGACAGCAGATTTTCTTCTCTACAGGACATTAGTGAACCAAATGGGTTTCCCTGACAACAGTGCCTTTAGACTTATACCTAAGTCTACCGCCTTAATTCTACCACCCTGCCACCACAGAATCAGAGCAGTGAGGGGCAGACAATGGAAATGTCCGTCTAAATCAGACGGGATTTTCTAGGCTTGGATCGAGCGAGGCCATATAAATCCTGCCTATATTTCCATCACCTGCCCTGGTGGGATTTGAACCCACATCATTACCCTGGGTATCTGGGTTACTAGTCCAGTGACAATACCATTCTGCCACTGCCTTCACACCTTTATTTCAAGTGGAAAATAAATCTTTTAGAAGCACTGGCCACAGTGCCGGTAAACAGTGGGAGCAGTTTAAAATGGTGCTGATAATGTGTAAAGCTTGCTGCAGTCAATTACACACTCACAATTGTTAAAGAACAAAGAAAATTACAGCACAGGAACAGGCCCTTCGGCCCACCAAGCCTGCACCGACCATGCTGCCCGACTGAACTAAAACCCCCCACCCTTCTGGGGACCATATCCCTCTATTCCCATCCTATTCATGTATTTGTCCAGACGCCCCTTAAAAGTCACTACCGTATCCGCTTCCACTACCTCTCCCGGCAGCGAGTTCCAGGCACCCACTACTCTCTGTGTAAAAAATCTGCCTCGTACATCTCCTTTAAACCTTGCCCCTCGCACCTTAAACCTATGCCCCCTAGTAATTGACTCTTCCACCCTGGGAAAAAGCTTCTGACTATCCACTCTGTCCATGCCCCTAATGTTAGTACCTGGTTCAAAAAATTTTTTAAATCTATTTTATCAATTTCATAAATACAACACTAACCAATGTGGTTGATGCATATGGATGGAAGAGTTAGACATCAGGAAATAGGAAATGTAAATTACTCATAAACCTTTTGAAGAATTAAATAAGTCAGAATTATGACATGCCTGTTAAACACAGAACTAATTCTGCACCACCGTGCAAATATAATTGGTTTTGAATAAAAGTTTCCTTAGAAAGACAGCCATCAATCCAGTTGTTAAAATATAGTATCACTGATCAAAATAAGAATCTGTTGTTATATCACCATCGATTTTCAGAAGCTTTGACTTTTTATTCGTTCCCACAGCTTTGTTTAACTTGACAAGCATTACAGCATGAAACCTCATGCCCCCAATTAACAGAAAAGCCAGTGAACACTTGATCTGGCCACAGGAAGTAACTCTCAGGGTTAATGAATACCTCATTGACTTAATTCAAATGTTTCATTCAAGAGAATTGGGTAGCAGGATGAGGGCACCCAGGTTTGAATGGAAGACTACACAATTTCCATCGTAACAGGAGTACGGAGCCTGAAGGGATGTTACTCAGTTTCCATCTGCTCACTCAATCATGAATAGCCCATGGCAGATAAAGAAGACATCTCAAAAAAGAAAAGGAAGCCAGCATCCTCCCTGAACTGTGACAGATACGGATCTGAAAATCTTCAAAACTCAACCCGGGCCTGTGGCATCGGACATCAATCGAACGTTATCAGCTAGATGGCTTTTTGGCTTCGACAGTGACCTTTTCTCACTGATTGCATCAGCAAAGTGAAGAATAAAACAATCCTTTATTACTAGTGACACCCAGGCTGCAGTTTTTGCTGAAAGCTCCAGATGGGAGATGATTCTAATGAGTACTGGAAGCATTGTTTGCATTGGAACTGATAATAGGAGAAACCTAACACACTTAATTCGGAAATGAAAAAGTGACAAAGTCTCATAGATAGTCTGAATATTCTTAAAATCTTTCCATTTCAGCACAACACCACCTTCTCTCCTAGGATGTGACAAACAGGATGTAAACAGGGTTCAAAAGTACCTGGATGAGCACTTGGCACGTCATAACATTCAGGGCTATTGGCCAAGTGCTGGCAGATGGGATTAGGGTGGGGGTTTGGGAGTTTCTGATGCGTTGGTGTGGACTCGATGGGCTGAACGGCCTCTTCTGCAAGCATGATTCAGTGACTCTATGAGGTTTGCTACAACCAGCGATAAAAAGCCACACACTGCTGCCTCACAGCGCCAGGGACCCGGGTTCGATTCCTGGCTTGGGACACTGTCTGTGTGGTGTTTGCACGTTCTCCCCGTGTCTGTGTGGGTTTCCTCCGGGTGCTCCGGTTCCTTCCCACAGTCCAAAGATGTGCGGGTTAGGTGGATTGGCCATGCTAAATTATCCCTTAGTGTCGGGGGATTAGATAGGGTAAATGCATGGGGTTATGGGGATAGGGCCTGAGTGGGATTGTGGTCGGTGCAGACTTGATGGGCCAAGTGACCTCCTCTCGCACTACAGATTCTATAATTCACATTTCTTTACAAGGTTGGAAGCAGGTTTGGGAAATCAACTTATCAAGATGACATCCCTCACTGAGCTTGGCGCTCTGGAGAGCTGGTCCAAAGTTGTGTTTTTTGAAGGATAATCTAGCAAGGACACTCACGCTTATCACTGCATTTTATGATAATGGTCTGGGAATTCTCACCAGACCGGATCTTACTTTCATTCCTATCCAACAGATTCCCTCCCCAACAGTGAGCACTGAGACATTATTAACAAATGTTACAGCATGAAAGTACTGAGGTATTAATAATGGATAAAACGCACACAGTCTCTCACAGACCAGTCTGACAAATTAGACACAATGTAAGCAATCCATCAACATCCAGCGTAGCATACAGTGGCAACTGTCACTTGAATTTTCTCAATGTCACATTACAATTACACGTATGTGCGTACAGACACGCCACCTGAAAACCAAGTGTCAATGGTGTATACCCAGCAATGTACTTTTGAATCAGGAACTAACATTAACAATTGTGAGTATGTAACTGACTGGGCAGCAAGCTTTACACATTAACAGCACCATCTTAAACTGCTCCCACTGCTTACCAGCACTTTGGCCAGTGTTTCTAGAAGGTTTATTTTCCACCTGAAATACAGGGAAAAAGGCAGTGGCATCATGGTATTGTCACTGGACTAGTAATCCAGATACCCGAGGCGGTGTTCCCCGGCCTCACTCGCCCCAAGGCCGGAAAATCCCAGCCAAGGTCAACAGGCCTTTACATGGTCCATGTCCCGCCCGCTACAATTCCCATGCCGAGTGGGTGGGAAAATTCAGACCCACAGCAATATGGTTGACTTTGAAATGGTCGAGTAAGCCACTCATAGAGTCATAGTCATAGAGGTTTATAGCATGGAAACAGGCCCTTCGGCCCAACTTGTCCATGACGCCCTTTTGTTTTTAAAACCCCTAAGCTAATCCCAATTGCCCACATTTGGCCCATATCCCTCCATACCCATCATACCCATGTAACTATCTAAATGTTTTTTAAAAGATAAAATTGTACCAGCCTCTACTACAACCGCTGGCAGCTTGTTCCAGACTCAGTTCAATGACAATTAGATGCCAGTGACACCCGCATCCTGTAACTAAAAAAAATGGTCTTCTAATTGTAGGGATTACTCAGACATGTCAAATGTATTTTACACATTCAAGAGGTGATGGAACGCCTTCTTGTACTGCTACAGACCATGTTGTGTAGATACACCCACAGTGCTGAGGGAGTTCCAGGATGTTCACTCAGCGACAGTGAAGGAACGGCGATATATTTCCAAGTCAGGATGGTGAGTGACTTGGAGGGGAAGTTCAGGTGCTGTGTTCCCAGGTATCTGCTGCCCTTGTCCTTCTGGATGGTAGCGGATTTTGCTGTCTAAGAAGCCTTGGCAAGTTTCTGCAATGCATCTTGTAGATGGTACACACTGCTGCTACTGAGCATCAGTGGTGGAGGGAATGAATGTTTGTCGGTGGGGGTTGCTTTGGGCTGGATAGTGTCGAGCTAGTGTTGTTGGAGCTGCACTCATCCAGGCAAGTAGTGAGTATTCCATCACACTCCTGACTTCTGCCTTGTAGATGGTGGACAGACTTTGGGGAGTCGGGAGGTGAGTTACTCACCGCAGGATTCCAAGGCTCTGACTTGCTCTTGTAGCCACTGTGTTTATATGGCTGGTCCAGTTCAGTTTCTGGTCAATGATAATCCCAGGATGTTGATTTTAAAAGAGGAAACTAACAAAAAAATACTTTTGCCACTGCCCACCATAAACACACCAGCAATAAATCCACCTTCAGTCCGATTTTACTATGGCCAGCTACTTCACATAGGGCATGCTACCAAATGGAAAAAGACACACATTAGGCTTTACAGATTCTCTATGAAAAAGCACCTTGGGCAAAACTGCAGGAAAAATACAAACATAGCATGAATGGAGACAGTTGGGGGAGAGACTCAAAGTTAAACAAGTTGAATAGATGTTGATAATTTGCAAAATATGTTACATTTTTCTCACGAGGTTTGACGTTAGCCTGTCAAATAAGTCTAAATGTTTATCGGCAACACAAACATTGTCAGATGCAATGGAACTGCAACTGTCCAAAAAGAAAACTCAAAAAACGCTGAAAATGGAACCTTGGATTTAGGTTTGATCCAATCCCCTGTTCATTTTGGAGTTATAAATAACCTAATTCTTGTCTAAATTGATGCCTCGTTACAGGCATATTGCAGGGAGGTGATGGCCCAGCGGTATTATCGCTAGACTATTAATTCAGAAACTCAGCTAATGTTCTGGGGACCCAGGTTCGAATCCCACCACAGCAGATGGTGGAATTTGCATTCAATAAAAAATATCTGGAATTAAGAATCTCCTGATGACTTTGAAACCATTGTCGATTGTTGGAAAAACCCATCTTGTTCACTAATGCCCGTTAGGAAAGGAAATCTGCTGTCCTTACCCAGTCTGGCCTACATGTGACTCCAGAGCCACAGCAATGTGGTTGACTCTCAACTGCCCTCGGGCAATTAGGGATGGGCAATAAATACTGGACAGCCAGCGATGCCCATGTCCCACAAATGAATTTTTAAAAACCAGAGTAAAACCTTATTCCATTTATTCAAACTGCAAACGTCTTTGATATTATTTTTATTGCATATAGAGATTATCCAGTAGAATACCTCTAACTGGGGGAGGGGTTTGCCACTGTTTAAAATTAGGGGTCACCCTTCTCAGGCTGAGATGAGGAATGAGGAGAATTTTGTTCGCTCAGAGGGTTGTGTGACTTTGGCACTCTCTGTCTCAGAAGGCAGTGGAAGCGGGGTCACTGAATATTTCTGAGGTGGAGGTGGATAGATTCTTGTTGGGCGAGGGACTCAAAGGTTATTGGGGAGTAGATGAGAAGGTGGATCTCAAAATCAACAGATCAGCCCTGATCTAATTGAACAGAAGAGCGGGCTTGAGGGGCCAAATGACCTACTTATCCTCCTATGTTAGTATGTTCTAGCATTTTCTGCTTTTATTTCAGATCTCCAGCATCCACTCTTGCAATAATTGCTCAGTTGTGTGCACCAAAAATAATGCACAGGGTATAGTAATGTTCAAACAGTGGCCAGTGCATCAACATTGCAGACTGGTTCATATAAACACATTGAATCTCAAGATCTGAGCCAGGCCAGATGGATGGAAAGGGTCCTCTTTTTGTTATTGTCACAATCTTATATCAGGTGAGTTAAGTAATTAAATCTGTCCACATCACAAAGCCCAACTAAATTCAGCACAACTTGGCACTACTGTACACAGCAATATGGCTACGGTCATTGATAAGGATAGAGGCAGCGCAATGCCAAAGTACACCAAGGTATAACATAGATGATGCTTTCAACTCCAAGGGGGACTTGTAGCCTGAGGTATACCAGTGGGAGGAGGCACAATGTCGAGTCTGGATTGAGATGACGTTGAATGCCAAAAGGGAAAGTCTAGTTGATCTCAGCGTGCATTCACAGAAGAGATGGAATTTGTTTCCACATCATCTCAGTTACAGATGCTGTGCTAGTACATGCAATTACTTTACTAGGATGCTACCGGAACTTCACTAGGATGCTATCGGGACTTGATGGTTTGAGTTATAAGGAGAGGCTGGATAGACTGGGACTTTGTTCCTTGGAGCATAGAAGGCTGAGGGGTGATCTTATAGAGGTCTATAAAATAATGAGGGGCATAGATCAGCTCGTCAACGTCTTTTCCCAAAGGTAGGGGAGACTAAAACTAGAGGGCATAGGTTTAAGGTGAGAGGAGAGAAATACAAAAGTGTCCAGAGGGGCAATTTTTTCACACACAGGGTGGTGAATGTGTGGAACAAGCTGCCAGAGGCAGTGGTAGAGGCGGGTACAATTTTGTCTTTTAAGATGCGTTGAGACAGTTAACATGGGTAAGATGGGCACAGAGGGATATGGGTCAAACGTGGGCAATTGGGACTAGCTTGGTGGTTAAAAAAAGGGGGTGGCATGGACAAGTTGGGCCAAAGGGTCTGTTTCCATGCTGTAAATCTCTATGACTCTATCACTCTATGTACCTTACAGCTTAGAGGGAGGCCATTTGGGCAGTGCTTACACTTCGAAACAGCGAGTGCTACTTAGTCCACAGCCTGCAATTCTTCATCCTCACCATCCCTGTCCAATTACCTGTTCAAATGATTTACAGAATCGGTTTCCAGCACCTTTTTATGTCAAGTATTCCAGACCTCAACAATTCACAGGGTCATGTGACTTTAGTCTGGCTCCAATAATGTTATTGTGCAGCTATCGGAATTATATCATTAATGTAGCAGCAATTTCCCCAAGTTAGTTCGTATTTTCAGCAAATACTCAAAACCTGCATTACATGTCACACGTTATTTGATTGAGTTTGGAAATACTACATACTTTGTATAGGTTATTGGACGATTCAATTCCAGCAAACAGAGAAAGGAATGAAGTTGAATTCATAGATTACATTTTACTGTATCTCCTAATAGTCAGTACAAAGTTTAAAAGGGCCATTTAGTTTTGGAAAATAGGAAGCCAAAGCTTGCTACAGACACCTATTAGAGAGTTAAAACCGTTGTCACTCCAACAGAGAGAGGTTTAATCTTCATTCCATTCCCAGTGGGTGTTAGTTTAATGTAACAGGGTTAATGAGATTTGATAAGGCAGTTGGACACTAAAAAGATTGTGGCAAAGCCTTAGTGGGTAATGAGATTCTTTTAAAAAGCATCAGATGAGGGGCAGAACATGAGGAACCTGTTTCTATTTTATATTACATCAGCTGAAAGAAGTTCCAAGGAAAAAAAGTTACTTCAGCTCTTTCCCCGAAGGCCTTTCTAACAAATATTTCATGGTGGGTAGCCATGCCTCAGATGGACTATGACATGAACAGACACATAGGGGGCATGATGGCCTATTGGTATTGTCACTGGGCTATTAATCCAGAAACTCAACTAATGTTCTGGGGACCCGGGTTCGAATCCCACCATGGCAGGTGGTAGAATTTGAATTCAATTTTAAAAATCTGGAATTAAGAATCTAATGATTACCATGAAACCATTGTCAGGAAAAACTCATCTGGTTCACTAATTCCTTTAGGGAAGGAAATCTGCCATCCTTACCCAGTCTGACCTACACGTGACTCCAGAGCCACAGCAAAGTGGTTGACTCTCTGCTGGGGCTTGATGGCTTGAGTTATAAGGAGAGGTTGAATAGACTGGGACTTTTTTCCCTGGAGCCTAAGAGACTTAAAGGTGATCTTATAGAGGTCTATAAAATAATGAGGGGCACAGATCAGCTAAATAGTCAATATCTTTTCCCAAAAGTAGGGGAGCCTAAAACTAGAGGACATAGTTTTAAGGTGAAAGGGGAGAGATACAAAAGGGTCCAGAGGGGCAATTGTTTCACTCAGAGGGTGGTGAGTGTCTGGAACGAGCTGCCAGAGGTAGTAGTAGAGGCGGGGACAATTTTATCTTTTAAAAAGCATTTAGACAGTTACATGGGTACGATTGGTATAGAGGGATATGGGCCAAATGCGGACAATTGGGACTAGCTTAGTGGTAAGAACTGGGCGGCATGGACAAGTTGGGCCGAAGGGCCTGTTTCCAGGCTGTAAACCTCTATGACTCAACTGCCCTCTGGGCTCAGATACACCAGCCTTTCCTAGACTAAGTAAATGCCCTGCCTCCCTCCAAGCTGAGTACCTGTGACAGCGGATGATTCTGCCCGATGTCAAAATCCTATCGCAGTCGAGTTTGAAGCACACAGATACAGATAAGAACAATCGGTTTGAAAAATGTCTCCATGAAATGTGAAATTTTCAGTCAGCAAGCAAATCAATATGTCACGAGAAGTGAGCAGTAAAAGACGGGACTGGCTGATGGGGCCAGTCTAGTATTTAACACAAATAACATCAATGTTTGAGCTCGTCACTGTTTAATATGAAATGTACTCTTCCTATTAATCTACTGCTAAAGTTTCCTCTGACAGAGTGTGAGGAACTCCAGGGTAATCGCCAAACACTGAAATGATGTAAAACATCAATAGACAAGAGCTAGATTTGAATCAACGTTTGAACAAAATGATCCAAGGAAAGTAGCATCAGGATCAAAGCTTCACAAAGTGCAAATTGAGAAGTTATCTCAAGCACTAGATTAAAGCAAATACTTTGGAAGCCATTCCTTTGTGGATATTACGTGGCACAAAACCACAAGCGAACTCGAAAGGTTAAAGTGACCCTATTGTTGGTGGGAAGTGAAGAGCAGCTCTGCTGTAAGCCTTTGTGGCAATATTTAAATCAAATATCTGAGGAAGGATGTCCTTGCTATGGAGGGAGTACAGTGTAGGTTTACCAGGCTAATTCCTGGGATGACACGTCTGTCATATGAGGAGAGACCAAGTCGGTTAGAATTATATTCACTGGAGTTTGGAAGAGTGAGAAGGGATCTCATCGAAACTTCCAAAATTTGAACAGGATTAGACAGGATAGATTCAGAAAGAATGTTACTGATAGTGGGGGAGTCCAGAACTAGGGGTCATAGTTTGAGAATAAACCTTTTAGGACTGAGGTGAGAAGAAATTTCTTCACCCAGAGGGTGGTGAATGCATGGAATTCACTACCACAGAAAGTAGTTGAGGCCAAAACATGGGCCGCACGATAGCACAGTGGTTGGCACTGCTGCCTCACAGCGCCAGGGATCTGGGTTCAATTCCTGGCTTGGGTCACTGTCTGTGCGGAGTCTGCACGTTCTCCCCGTGTCTGCGTGGGGTTCCTCCGGGTGCTCCGGTTTCCTCCTACGTTCTGAAAGACGTGCTGGTTAGGTGCATTGACCCGAACAAACGCCGGAGTGTGGTGACTAGGAGAATTTCACGGTAACTTCATTGCAGTGTTAATGCAAGCCTTACTTGTGACTAATAAATAAACTTCAAAACATTGTGTGATTTCAAGAAGAAATTAGATATAGCTTTTAGGGATCGAGGGATATGGGGGGACGGGGGGATCAGAATATTGAATTCGATGATCAGCCATGATCAAAATGAACAGCAGAGCAGGCTTGAAGGGCCGAATGTCCTCCTCCTGCTTGTAGTTTCTATGTGAATGCTGGTGCCAAACTTATTCCAATGTTGTTCACCGCTCCATTAACATAACCTGTACCAGATTTCCACTCTCCCTCCTGTTTTTCATCGCAGCAACCCGTTTCTCCATTTCCTTACTGCAATACCGCACCCCACGTCCAGCCAATTACCCAAAGGTGTGAAAATACACACAATGCAGGAAGCGATGGCTGGAGGAGACCATTCGGCCCATCGAGCCTGCTCCGACATTCAATATGATCATGCTCGATTCGTTCAATTCCATTCTCCCACCCGCTCCTGAGAGACCAAAAATCTCTCTATCCCAGCCTTAAATGTCTTCAACGTAGGATCATCTGATTCTCTCTGAGGTAGGTAATTCCAAAAATTTACATGAATCCCATCAGTGCAGAAGAGGCCATTCGGCAGATTGAGGCTGCACCAACTCTCTGACAGGGTATCTTACCCAGAACCCCCCACCCCCAGCAACCCCTAAATTTCCCATGGCCAATCCACCTAATGTGGAGATGCCGGCGTTGGACTGGGGTAAACACAGTAAGAAGTTTAACAACACCAGGTTAAAGTCCAACAGGTTTATTTGGTAGCAAAAGCCACCCAAGCTTTCGAGGCTCTGAGCCCCTTCTTCAGGTGAGTGGGAATTCTGTTCACAAACAGAACTTATAAGACACAGACTCAATTTACATGAATAATGGTTGGAATGCGAATACTTACAACTAATCCAGTCTTTAAGAAACAAAACAATGGGAGTGGAGAGAGCATCAAGACAGGCTAAAAAGATGTGTATTGTCTCCAGACAAGACAGCCAGTGAAACTCTGCAGGTCCACGCAACTGTGGGAGTTACAAATAGTGTGACATAAATTCTGATTCTAGGATCGCATGATAAAGACTCAGGAGGAAAAAAGCAGAAATATTTATGTGAAATAGTGTGACATAAACCCAATATCCCGGTTGAGGCCGTCCTTGTGTGTGCGGAACCTGGCTATCAGTTTCTGCTCCGCGACTCTGCGCTGTCGTGTGTCGCGAAGGCTGCCTTGGAGAACGCTTACCCGAATATCAGAGGCCGAATGCCCGTGACCGCTGAAGTGCTCCCCAACAGGAAGAGAACAGTCTTGCCTGGTGATTGTCGAGCGGTGTTCATTCATCCGTTGTCGCAGCGTCTGCATAGTTTCCCCAATGTACCATGCCTCGGGACATCCTTTCTTGCAGCGTATCAGGTAGACAACGTTGGCCGAGTTGCAAGAGTATGTACCGTGTACCTGGTGGATGGTGTTCTCACGTGAGATGATGGCATCTGTGTCGATGATCCGGCACGTCTTGCAGAGGTTGCTGTGGCAGGGTTGTGTGGTGTCTTGGTCACTGTTCTCCTGAAGGCTGGGTAGTTTGCTGCGGACAATGGTCTGTTTGAGGTTGTGCGGTTGTTTGAAGGCAAGAAGTGGGGGTGTGGGGATGGCCTTGGCGAGATGTTCGTCTTCATCAATGACATGTTGAAGGCTCCGGAGGAGATGCCGTAGCTTCTCCGCTCCGGGGAAGTACTGGACAACGAAGGGTACTCTGTCCACTGTGTCCCGTGTTTGTCTTCTGAGGAGGTCGGTGCGGTTTTTCGCTGTGGCGCGTTGGAACTGTTGATCAATGAGTCTAGCGCCATATCCTGTTCTTATGAGGGCATCTTTCAGCGTCTGGAGGTGTCTGTTGCGATCCTCCTCATCCGAGCAGATCCTCCTCATCCGAGCAGATCGATGGCATTGCTGCAACGGCCTCAGTGCTCAGCGCCAACAACTGCCAGTTTCCAGATGCAATTTTACATCTCATCCGCTTCATCCTGGACCACAATATCTTCACCTTCAACAACCAGTTCTTCATCCAGACACACGGAACAGCCATGGGGACCAAATTTGCACCTCAATATGCCAACATCTTCATGCACAGGTTCGAACAAGACTTCTTCACCGCACGGGACCTTCAACCGGTGCTATACACTAGATACATCGATGACATTTTCTTCCTTTGGACTCATGGTGAACAATCACTGAAACAACTCTATGATGACATCAACAAGTTCCATCCCACCATCAGGCTCACCATAGACTACTCTCCGGAATCGGTTGCATTCTTGGACACGCGCATCTCCATTAAGGACGGTCACCTCAGCACCTCACTGTACCGCAAGCCCACGGATAACCTCACGATGCTCCACTTCTCCAGCTTCCACCCTAAACACGTTAAAGAAGCCATCCCCTACGGACAAGCCCTCCGTATACACAGGATCTGCTCGGATGAGGAGGATCGCAACAGACACCTCCAGACGCTGAAAGATGCCCTCATAAGAACAGGATATGGCGCTAGACTCATTGATCAACAGTTCCAACGCGCCACAGCGAAAAACCGCACCGACCTCCTCAGAAGACAAACACGGGACACAGTGGACAGAGTACCCTTCGTTGTCCAGTACTTCCCCGGAGCGGAGAAGCTACGGCATCTCCTCCAGAGCCTTCAACATGTCATTGATGAAGACGAACATCTCGCCAAGGCCATCCCCACACCCCCACTTCTTGCCTTCAAACAACCGCACAACCTCAAACAGACCATTGTCCGCAGCAAACTACCCAGCCTTCAGGAGAACAGTGACCAAGACACCACACAACCCTGCCACAGCAACCTCTGCAAGACGTGCCGGATCATCGACACAGATGCCATCATCTCACGTGAGAACACCATCCACCAGGTACACGGTACATACTCTTGCAACTCGGCCAACGTTGTCTACCTGATACGCTGCAAGAAAGGATGTCCCGAGGCATGGTACATTGGGGAAACTATGCAGACGCTGCGACAACGGATGAATGAACACCGCTCGACAATCACCAGGCAAGACTGTTCTCTTCCTGTTGGGGAGCACTTCAGCGGTCACGGGCATTCGGCCTCTGATATTCGGGTAAGCGTTCTCCAAGGCAGCCTTCGCGACACACGACAGCGCAGAGTCGCGGAGCAGAAACTGATAGCCAGGTTCCGCACACACAAGGACGGCCTCAACCGGGATATTGGGTTTATGTCACACTATTTCACATAAATATTTCTGCTTTTTTCCTCCTGAGTCTTTATCATGCGATCCTAGAATCAGAATTTATGTCACACTATTTGTAACTCCCACAGTTGCGTGGACCTGCAGAGTTTCACTGGCTGTCTTGTCTGGAGACAATACACATCTTTTTAGCCTGTCTTGATGCTCTCTCCACTCCCATTGTTTTGTTTCTTAAAGACTGGATTAGTTGTAAGTATTCGCATTCCAACCATTATTCATGTAAATTGAGTCTGTGTCTTATAAGTTCTGTTTGTGAACAGAATTCCCACTCACCTGAAGAAGGGGCTCAGAGCCTCGAAAGCTTGTGTGGCTTTTGCTACCAAATAAACCTGTTGGACTTTAACCTGGTGTTGTTAAACTTCTTACTGTGTCAATCCACCTAACCCACATATCTTTGGACTGTGGGGTGAAACCGGAGCATCCGGAGGAAATCCACGCAGACACAGTGAGAATGTGCAGACTCCACACAGAGTGTCAGCCGAGGCCAGAATCAAACCTGGTGCTGTGAGGCAACAGTGCTAAACATTGTGCCACCGTGCTGCCTTCTCAGTGCATCTCATTCTCCTCACCATGGTCCTAAATGATCGTCCCCTTATCCTGAGACTGTGCCCTCGTGTTTTAGATTCACCGGTCAGTGGAATAGAATCATTCTCTCAATAGGAGATGAAGGAACCTTACCCTGAATCCTAACAGCAGCAAATCTATTTCCTTCTCAACACTGGGTGGGTCATTATTAAACTCGGAAATCCTTTCCTGCCAACAGTGGGTCTGCACTCTGATAGTGTAGCTTATCATAAGGGTTTATTAATTGTGGTGGAAGTTATTCAGACAAGGGCTTGGCTAAGCACCAATAGCAACCTGGGTGTGCCGCGCCTATCAGTCTTTACACTTATTATCAGTATTGTTCTCCAAGCAGAAAGTTATTCCTGTGAGCTGTTTGACACTCACACTTCAAACAACACCGCCAAACAAATTCACTGCTAATTCATCTCATTTGCTGCATGTGGGAATTTATAACTGGATGCCATATTTATATTACAACAATGCTCCCACTTTCAAAATAATTTGATTTGATTTATTATTATCACATGTATTGGGATACACTGAAAAGTATTGTTTCTTGAGCGCTATACACACAAAACATATCATTCATAGAGTACATTGAGGAAAAGGAAAGGAGAGTGTACAGAGGATAGTGTTACAGTAACAGATATAGTGTAGAGAAAGGTCAACTTATTATAAGGTAAGTCTATTCAGAAGTCTGACAGCAACAGGGAAGAAGCTGCTCTTGTGTCGGGTGGTATGTGACCTCAGACTTCTGTATCTTTTTCCTGACGGAAGAAGGTGGAAGAGAGAATGTCCGGAGTGCGTGGGGTCCTCAATTATGCTGGCTGCTTTGCCGAGGCAGCGGGAAGTGTAGACAGAGTCAATGGGTGGGAGGCTGGTTTGAGTGATGGACTGGCCTATGTTCACAACTCTTTGTAGCTTCTTGTGGTCTTGTTCAGAGCAGGAGCCATGCCAAGCTGTGATTAACGGACAATGAAATTCTTTGAGATGTTCTGAGAAGGTAGAAGATGCAACTTAATTATAAATCAGTCCTTTGAGTGGAAGCCAATCTGGACCAACTTCAATAAAAACACAACGGAGTGAATTTTCCCGTTCTGCCCGCCATGGGAATGGGAGCGGGTGAGGGGCGGACCATGGGTAGATCGTTTGACCTCAGGTGGGATTTCCCGGTTTTGGAGTGAGCATGGCCGGAAAATCCCACCCCACATCTAGATCAGGGAGAAGGATGGAAACTCTATGTCAATTCTTGATGCTGAAAAGACTCTTTGTAAACGCGAAGGTTGAAGGAGCAATCATGTAATTAATTAATGCATTTTGCTTTAACCTGAGTTCTCTGGTAGGGTTAATACTGGTAGCCAGGCAACCAGTAGGATGCCCAAAGCTCTGCTTCAGAGATGCTCGAGAACAGCTTCTTCCCTGCTGCCATCAGACTTTTGAATGGACCTACCTTGCATTAAGTTGATCTTTCTCTTCACCCTAGCTATGATTGTAACACTATATTCTGCACTCTTTCCTTTTTTTCCCCTTATGTACTCTATGAACAGTATGCTTTGACTGTACAACCTCAGGCTAAAGGGACGATCCTTTAAAACAGAGATGAGGAGGAATTTCTTCAGCCAGAGACTGGTGAATCTGTGGAACTTTATGTCGCAGACGGCTGTGGAGGCCAGGTCACTGAGTGTCTTTAAGACAGAGATAGATAGGTTCTTGATTGATAAGGGGATCAGGGGTAATGGGGAAAAGGCGGGAGAATGGGGATGAGAAAAATATCACCCATGATTGAATGGCGGAGCAGACTCAATGGGCTGAATGGCCTAATTCTGCTCCCATATCTTATGGTATGCGCATAAGAAACAATACTTTTCACTGTATACCAATACATGTGACAATAATAAATCGAATCAATTCAAAAATGATTGCAAGTGTGGCACGAAGACCTTAGACACCAATTATCACAGCTGGGGAGTCACCAGCTGACGACAGAGGAAGATGGCAGCCCCTCCTGTGGGCTGGTGCGCACCACAGCGATGACCGGTGGCCGCAGTGGCTTGGCAACAGGCATCAACGCCAATAGCATCAATCCATGACGCTCGGTGGCCTCATGCGCGGAGCTGTTGTCTTCCTTGGCCGTCAGCAAAGGAGCTCCAACGAAGGCAGCCCGTCTGAAAGGGATGGTTCAGTGCACGGTTATCCCCTTTCACAGATAACAGGATGCAGACGACAATCGCGGAATATTACTGCAAAGGCAGCAGAATCTGGGATTGGGCCCCATAAATTGAGTTTATGTCTTCTAATATTCTTCGAACAATACAGCTCCTTTACAGGGGACATAAACTCGTTGCTGCAGTGTCAAAGGTGCACACTTCAATACTATAACAGAGGAAATGGTGAGGAAATGTGCAGCCGTGACCCTTGTACTGGAAATTACTGAAGACATAGGCACTAAAGTTTAATGACATTGCTTAAACTGAACCCTCTTCACAATGAAAGAATTACTCATTCATTTAGGGGCCAGTTGCAGTGCAGGAAAGGTCAATATTATTGGCCTGGTGGCTACAATGGACAGCATGGCGAGATCTTTGAACATTTTTCAACAAATTAATTGTCCTTCAGTTACCATGTGTCCGCATAATTACAGCTGGAACCCAATTTTGGAAAAGATGTAATTTTTTTTACATTGTTTTGTTGCACCTTCTCACATTCTGTTATCTTCTACAACCCAGTATCTGAAAATATATCAAAAAGGAATAATGCCAAATTCTCGGCAAAGAAGTTGGCCGGAATTCTCCAGCCGTTCACACCGGCGGGATTCTCCGTCCCCGCCGGCAGCGCACTCCCGCCTGCGGGTTTCCCGCCAGCATGGGGCGACGCCAATGGGAATTGCCATTGACAGCGGCGGGGACCAGAGAATCCCGCCGCTAGCAAACAACGCGCCACCTCCCGTCAGCGGGAAAGACGCGGCTGGGAGGCCGGAGACTTTCGCCTGTTGTATCTGTTTCAGATACAAGAAGGAAATGTAATGGTGCACTCAGTAGTTCCAGCAGATTAGTCGGGTTGGAGCTGTTAAACAGGCAGGCAGAACGAAAACCCTTTCCCACATTCTCCAAGTGAATGGCAGTGTCTGCGAACACTCCCAGACTTTTAATTTATGCATGAACAAAATTTTCACTTTGAACATACGCCCATGCAATTTCTCCCTGAAAGAAAATGCTCGCGCATGTGACACGCCTAAAAGGAAAGGATAATTTAATGAAAACATGTTCCTGGCACAAATTCTCACCCAGGGGAGTTGATATCAGTGAGTCTGGCCTGCTCTCCATGTTTATCCTTCACTTCGTTTTAAAGGACGGGTGATTGTAGGAAGCATGCGCCCAGATCTCCCTGTATACATCAACACATTGCTGAGATATTCTCCCATAAAAATACATTTCAGAAAGTAGTTTTTCTGACCATCATCAAACCAGTTAGGAAACGGTGGGTTGTGGTGGGCCGACATTTCCAATGTCTGTTCACGAAGGATAAGTAACAGACTGAGTTTCAAACTCATTCTTCAATGTGAATGTCCATTTTCTATATTGCTATCACCATTACTGTTGCTGCTGGGTTTTTTCATATATATTACGCACCTTAACAGCCTGTGCCTTACCAGAGTTGCTGAAGGAATTTTTCCCGAAGCTATTGTGTAAGAAAAGAAAGGCCATCAATAACGCAGCAATTCAGCAGAATGCAACACCCACACAAAAACTCCGAGACAAGAATCTCTGACAAGATACCAGACACTGCAGGCTGGAATTTGTCAAAGGGACACGGTTCTCCCCCACCGGTCGGGGAAGAAGTGGGGAAACGCCGTCAGTTCCTGTGTGGGGGGGAGTGGGGGAGGGGTTGGGGCTGCTGGAATCAAGAAGCCTTCAGGCACTTAAGTGGCCACCGTAAGCCCCCCAACTGCGACTGAGGTCCCCTGCGAACCGACAGCCACCAACCAATCAGAAGCCAGCAGCTACTCATCACCATCAGTGCAAATGGAAATTTTTAATGTTTAATATTATTTATTAGTCACAGTAGGCTTACATTAACACCGCAATGAAGTTATTGTGAAAAGCCCCAAGTCACCACACTCCAGCGCCTGTTCGGGTACACTGAGGGAGAATTTAGCATGGCCAATGCACCTAACCAGCACGTCTTTTGGACTGTGGGAGGAAACCAGAGCACCCGGAGGAAACCCACACAGACACGTGGAGAACGTGCAGACTCCACATAGCCAGTGACCCAAGCCGGGAATTGAACCCGGGTCCCTGGCGCTGTGAGGCAGCAGTGCTAACCACTGTGCTACCGTGCTGCCCAGTGGCAGGAGCTGATTGGTAATTCAATGGTCAAAGCCCCAGGACCCTCATGAGATCCCAGATCAGAAGAGAGTGAAGGTGGGATGGGGAGGGGGAGGGGGAGGGGGAGGGGGAGGAGGAGGGGGAGGGGGAGGGGAAGGGGGAGGGGGAGGGGGAGGGGGTCGCAGTGACACAGCGGGGTTGGAGGAAAAGGCAAGAGGATGGCTTTTAGCATCTTCTCCTATTCCTGATGCAGAGTCCCTCGATTGGTCACAAAGTGCCTGATAACCAGGGCCCCTCTCCCACCACCCCAGGAGGTTGCTGGGAAAGGTGACAGGGTTTACTGAGTGACCAGGAGTGTGGGAAAGCCGTTAAATTCCTGATCCACCAATGGGCTCTGGGATAACGGGTGTTGATTGGGTCATTAATGAACCTCACTGACATCCTGCCAGTCAGTCCCTTCCGCCCTCCAACGTAACAAGGAAGGTTCTCCGGCTACCTGGAGACTGATGGGCCACTCCCATAATTAATTGGCTCAGTTGTCATCTTTCCTGCCGTGATGAAATCCAGCCCTTCAGGTGATCTCGGAGCGCAGGCCCTGCTGCTCCTCCTTTGCTGGAGGGCTGGGTAGATCCATCGCCCTCTGGCCCTTCAGCAGTCTCTGCCTGCCTCGTCAAACAGTGACTGATGTTTTGCCAACTGCAATGACAGCTTAATAAATCTGAGTCCACTGTCAAGTGAGTCCTGTCATCACAGCTCCCCTTTGGCATCAAGTCAACTTGGTTACCTGTTGACATGTAACAATTTCTGGTAGCTACCGAGACTCACACTTGGGGATCATTTAACTACTTCCTCATACTGGCCATGTCAAAAGCAATTCAGTGGCAAAAAACATCCCACCAAAAGTACACGCTTTAGAATGTGTCCCCTTGATCCCTACACTTTAATCCCAGCCTCCTCAGAAATGACTCCATGGGTGGAGTTTTACCAGCATGTCCGCCCGAGGTTTGTACAATCCTGCCGAGGCCAACAGCGAATGCCGTTCTCCGAGCCTCACCTGTCCTTGGAATCGGGGCGGGCGTGCCGGTAAAATTCCGGGTTATGTGTTGGATTTACAAACCCTCTCCCCCGCCACCAACAACCCCTTGGCCACTGAAGGGCCTCAAACCACCTCTGCCACTATTTTAAGTGTGGTGAAGGTGGAGACAAGGTGGGCAGGAAGGGCAAGATGCCTCTTTTTGATGGGTCCACTGTGCCCATTGGAGGCACCAAACTCCTTCCCACCTCCCCCCCCCCCCCCAAGATTGTACCTCTCTCTAATCGTATACCTGGCCTCTAAAACATGGTTCCCTACCTCACCCCTCCAACACCCATTATCCCCCTCAATGGGATCTACTAGACCAACCTGCCCATAACCCTCGGCTTTCCTCAGTCTAGGATGACCCCTCTTCCCCCGGGACTGCCTGTAGTTCCAGTGGCCATTGCTGGAGCATGGCACTACTGGGACTACAGAGCTTCCAGCCAATCTGATTGGCCGCAGCTCTTTCGGGAAGGGGGGGAACACTTCCTCCTAAACGGGGGCTGAAATCCCGTTTGGAATGAGGTAAGGCTGCTCTGCGGGGAGGCCTGATTCTGGGTCAGCGGACTCTAGAGCAAGTTTGGAGGAATGGGGAATCCTGTGTAAAATCCGGCCCTGTGATCCTATCCTGCTCCAGTGGTTAGGTGTTAGCAGATATTTTGCAGGTGGAGATGCAAGTGCTACTTCTCCATGGTGGTGAAACATTCCGGAGACGAGAGATTCCCATGTGGTTTCAAGAGCTGCTCCTTAATGCAGGGTAAACAGATCCTGGTGTGGGAGCAATGGTAGCATTGTGCTAATGTCACTGGACCAATGATCCAGAATTCCAAATTATTCCCCAGGGACATGGATTCAAATCCCACCCGGCAGCTGGTGGAATTTCAATTTAATTCATTTATAACATCTGGAATTGAAAACTAGTCTCAGTAATGGTGACCATGAAACTACCATTGATTGTTGTGTGACGATACTATGCCTGTAAGAAATGTATTTTAGTCATCTTTCATTTCATCAGAGCCTTTTGTCTGGATCCAGCAGCACCGTATTGTTTCTGCGGCAGTATAATTGATCTTAATGGCTGCAATGTTTGTTTTAATCTGAACTAATGCAGGGTCCTGGTGTTTTGTGTTTTCCCCTGGGATATTTCAGAGTAGGGCTTGATTCGGTTGATTCACAGGTAAGGTCATATGACTGGGCACAGCTCAGCTTACGCAGAGAATTCAAGGCCGTCTGTTTTGGGGTTTTTTGCTTCCTCTGTATCTCTTGCTCTGTTTGAAGTGGAGAGTAGAGTCTGACAAGAAATACGCCTTTTTCTCCGAGATTCTACTGTCGGGGCTGGGGTTTTCTCTGGAAGTTGCTGCATGAAGACGGGTGTTTGTCTGGATCACTCTCCAGAAGTGTTAGAAGGCTGGAAATCGAGTACCTACGTAAGCATCATTGATTTCTGTGCTAACTGCTTCTAAAGAAGGGATTAATGCCTATGGGGGAATACAGCTAAATTGAACCAATAGGGATAGCCAGTTGTTAAGGGTTATACTTTGTCACGTTTAAGTATTTTAACTGGTAAAATTTATGCTAATTCTTTTAGTTATATTCTAACTGTGTTTTTAAATAAACTTTGTTTGATAAATGCTTCCTAGTGGGTCACTTGAATCATACCTGGAGTGAAATACCTTATACTCACACTAATGCCAAAATCAAATGTAAACATCAAGGTTTCAGCTAACTTCATCATACACCTTGGAGTTTCTGATCTGGTCCGTAACAGTTGTAAAAACCCCATCTGGTTCACTAATGTCCTTTAGGGAAGGAAATCTGCCGTCCTCATCCGGTCTGGCCTACATGTGACTCCAGAGCCACAGCAACTCGTAACTACCCTTGAGAGGCCAAGCAAGCCATTCAGTTCAAGACCAAATAGGGATGGGCAACAAATGCTGGCCTTGACAGCGACACCCACATCCCTTAAAAGAATTTGAAAGAAAAGGAAAAGGCTAGTTTTTTTTATTTGTTGCAGGGACATGAGAGTCAGTGACAAGGCCAGCACTATGTCGCAGTGGTTAGCACTGCTGCTTCACAGCTCCAGGGTCCCGGGTTCGATTCCCGGCTCGTGTCACTGTCTGTGTGGAGTTTGCACATTCTCCTCGTGTCTGCGTGGGTTTCCTCCGGGTGCTCCGGTTTCCTCCCACAGTCCAAAGATGTGCGGGTTAGGTTGATTGGCCAGGTTAAAAATTGCCCCTTAGAATCCTAAAATGTGTAGGTTAGAGGGATTAGCGGGTAAATATGTGGAGGTAGGGCCTGGGTGGGATTGTGGTCGGTGCAGACTCGATGGGCCGAATGGCCTCCTTCTGCACTGTAGGGTTTCTATGATTTCTATGATATGTGCTCATCCCTAGTTGCCCTTGAGAAGGCGATGGGGAACCAATGTTTTTCAATGTTTCAGAGTGTTTTCAATTTTAAGTACCAGAACACATGGAGAAGGTGGAATGTAAGTGTACTAAGGTAGCTTCATACTTGTGATAGTTAATCACAGTTTGTGTTAGAGTCGTTCCAGTGCAGAAGGAGGCCATTTGGCCCATTGAGTCTATACTAACACTCTCTGACAGAGCACCCAACCCAAGCCCTTTCCCCCACCCAACACACTTAGCATGGCCAATGTTTGTGTCTGCCTTGAAGATACACTAGACTAGAACAGTGCAGTGAGCCAGATTGTGGAAGAGACAACAGGAGAGATTCTCCAGCCCGCCAGCCGCGTGTTTCCCACCGGCAGGAGGTGGCACATTGTTTGCTGATGGCAGGATTCTCCAGTCCCGCCGCTGTCATTGGGAATTCCCATTGACGTCACCCCACGCCGGCAGGAAACCCATGGGTGGGGTGCACTGCCGATAGGACCGGAGAATCACGTCGGCGTGAACAGCTGGAGAATCCCGGCCAAAATGTCTAACTTTACCCCATCATCATCAACACTAGATTCCACACCCCCAGACAGAGGTGGATTGCCAGTGGAGGAGGCTAATACTCTGGAAAACATTGGGCTTGTTCTGGGAAGAACACTGGCCAGCAGAAGTGATGTTGAATCCACCAATACATGTTACAGGATTCATGAAGGACCATAAGACTTAGGAACAGAAATGGGCCATTCGGCCCATCAACTCTACTCCACCATTCAATGAGATAGATCATCGCTGATCTGATGTGATAATCCTCAACTCCACTTTCCCACCTTATCCCCATAACCCTCGATTCCCTGATTGGTTAAAAATCTGTCTCAGCCTTGAACATACTCAGTGACCCAGCCTCTACAGCCCTCTGCGGTAAAGAATTCCACAGATTCTTGACCCTCTGAGAGAAGAAATTCCTCCTCATCTCTGTCTTAAATGGGTGACCCCTTACTCTGAGATGATGCCCTCTGGTCCTATACTCTCCCACAAGGGGAAACAACCTCTCAGCATCTACTCTATCAAGCCCCCAGAGAATTCGATATCTCTCAATAAAGTCGCCTCTCATTCTTCTAAGCTCTAATGAGTACAGATCCAACCTACTCAACCTCTCCTCATAAAAAAACCCCTCCATACCCGAGATCAACCCAGTGAACCTTCTCTGGATTGCCTTGAATGGCAATATATCTTTCCTTAGATAAGGAGACCAAAACTGTGCACAGTATTCCAGAATAATGCCAGTATTTACACATAGTACATTCCCTGTTGGTGCATTTTTTTCCTATTCATTCCTGGGATATGGGTGTCATTGGCTGGCCAGCATTTATTGCCCATCCCTAGTTGCCCTTGTTCAGAGTGCAGTTGAGAGTCAACCACATTGCTGTGGCTCTGGAGTCACATGTAGGCCAGACCAGGTAAGAACGGCAGACTTCCTTCCTTAAAGAACATTAGTGAACCAGATGGGTTTTTCCGACAATGGTTTCATGGTCATCAATAGGTTCTTAATTCTAGATATTTTTTATTGAATTCAAATTCCACCATCTGCCGTGGCGGGATTCGAACCCGGGTCCCCAGAACATTAGCTGAGTTTCTGGATTAATAGTTTAGCGATAATACCACTAGGCCATCGCCTTCCCCTGGTGCATTAGACAAGAAGTTCCTCGAATTTTACTTCTTCAGATACCTGTAATATTTTGAAGATTTGCGAAGATTCACAAATAAATCGTCAGGTTAACTTGCCAACTCCATGTTTCCATGGGAGCAGAAATTTGAGTGACATTCCCAATGATTTTCTGACTGGTTGAATTTTGCACACTGGACATCATTATCCATGCGATATTCCCCCTTTGTTGAATGGCTGGGAATTGTCTGAACTCTTCAAAAAACGGGCACGCCAAGACGAAGTCACGTGACCAAGCCAACGCAAAAGGATGAACAAGTGATCCGACAAGTTGCTTTGAGATCAGTCGCTTTTCTCTTGAAATGAGTCTTTTGTTTCACTGGCCGAATAATGCCCTCCAGTCTTCTGATGAGAATAAGCTTGGCTTGTTAGATTCCACTTACTGGCAGTGGCTGGAGCCAAAGAAAATGCCAGCACAATATGGAATTCCACTGCACATCATTGCACCTGCTCTCCTCACGTTGCGGCACTGGCTTGGATTCCACTCAGCACAGCACAAACCCCTGCAAGAAACTTGATATGCAGTCCTCGCTTTCACACAACCTAATCAAGTCACTCGTTTAATGCATATTAATTGATCATATTGTCAGGGCTAGGTAGCAGGCCTGATTCCCTGGGTGTATTTGCCAGATTCTTTCCTTTGTTGCAAATAGAACAAGTGGGTGACCGGTGGGGGGGGTTGGGGGTGGGGGGGGGGGGGGGGGGGGGGGGGGGGGAGGCGGTTACTGATGGTCAAAAATAAAAGGGGTTAAGACATTAACAAGCTCAATAGAAATCCGGAGATCATCAAATAACAAAGTTTTTTTTTACTTTAATAGATTTGCCACAACAGTGACTGCATTAAAGGGCTGGGGAAAAACCTTGGTTAGAATTGTCTGCACCAGTTGTGCAGTCAGTACAGTTATTGATTCAGTTCAGAGAAAGCTTCATGTACGCCCGTATTGTTGTATGGTGATTAATTAGGACGAAAGTAATAGTTAAAGAGAAACGTGCAACAGTCACATCATAACATTTTAAGAGAATTGTAATGTATGCAGTAAACTTAAAATCCAGACTTCTAGTGTGGTGGAACCAAAGTCAAAAATGTTTACTACACGGGCAGAGAAATTCTGAAGTTCTGGGAACCATTCAATTCTGCAGGATGAGCCACAGTTATTGTCTGAAAGCTACTTCTTTAAGATAATACATCTCGGGCACAAGGGTGGCACGGTGGCACAGTGGTTAGCGCTGCTGCCTCACAGCGCCAGGGACCCGGGTTCAATTCCCGGCTTGAGTCACTGGCTGTGTGGAATTTGCATGTTCTCCCTGTGTCTGCGTGGGTTTCCTCCGGATGCTCCGGTTTCCTCACACAGTCTGAAAGACGTGCTGGTTAGATGAATTGAGCCAAACAGGCACCAGAGTGTGGCAACTAGGGGAGTTTCACAGTAACTTCATTGCAGTGTTAATGTAAGCCTTACTTGTGACTAAAACTGTGTACAGTTCTGGTCACCCCATTACAGAAAGGATATTAGTAAACTAGAAAGACTGCAGAAACCCCACAGTCCAAAGATGTGCGGGTTAGGTTGATTGGCCATGCTAAAATTGCCCCTTAGTGTCCTGAGATGCATAGTTTGGAGGGATTAGCGGGAAAATACGTAGGGATATGGGGGTAGGGCCTAGGTGGGATTGTGGTCGGTGCAGACTCGATGGGCCGAATGGCCTCTTTCTGCACTGTACGGTTTCTATGATTCTATGAAAAGACTTACTAGGATGCTACCGGGACTTGATGCCTTGAGCTATAAGGAGAGGCTGGATAGACTGGGACTTTTTTCCCTGGAGCATAGGGAGCTTAGGGGTGATCTTATAGAGGTCTATAAAATAATGAAGGGCACAGATCAGATAGATGGTCAACATCTTTTCCCAAAGATAGGGGAGTCTAAAACGAGAGGGCATAGGTTTAAGGTGAGAGGGGAGAGATACAAAAGGGTCCAGAGGGGCAATTTATTACTCAGAGAGTGGTGAGTGTCTGGAACAAGCTGCCAGAGGTAAAGTTAAAGTTTATTTATTAGTCACAAGTAGGCTTACATTCACACTGTAATGAAGTTACTGTGAAAATCCCCTCGTCGTAGTAGAGGCGGGTACAATTTTGTCTTTTAGAAAGCATTTAGACAATTACTTGGGTACGATGGGTATAGAGGGATATGGGCCAAATGCGGGCAATTGGGATTAGCTTAGTCTTTTAAAAAAAAGGGCAGCATGGACAAGTTGGGCCAAAGGACCTGTTTCCATGCTGTAAACCACTATGACTCTATAATAAATAAACTTTAATCTCGTCTTCCTGCTGCTTAGGTGAGAGCACGGGAATTAATACAACAATTGTTCCTCCAAATGATTTCCATCCATTCCGGGTGACGATTTGAATTGGATGCTTTCAATTGTGCTTTCTCTGGTGCGTAACAACGCAACAAGGATTACAAAGATCTGTGTCTGGTTTGTGGGAGTGTGCTTTGCTAACAGAAATACAGCTTATCCCAGTCTGAAAATAAAGCTTGATTTGTATTTGAGCAGAGATTGAGATTCTTGCCATCCTCCGATTGCACGGGACTGTAACACACTGTTCTCCAAAAGGGCCCCAGCTACTTTCAGCTAATGCCTTTCTTCATGGGAGACCCAGTGTGAGTCTTTAGTGCTCTGGTTGCAACAGCAGGAAGCTCCCTTTCCACAAGCACCATTACAAATCACCAAGGATTTCATGAGAAACTGATTAGACCAGAGTAATCCAGCCCGATTTAATTTAATTTTACATTGATTCTGCACCAAAGGCAAACACAATAGCACCATGACGCGAGAATTTCAATGATACTTTGAACATCAGGGATGTCACAATAATGTCCCCATTTTATCCTTCTAAATATTCTTTAATAAATAATGTGGTGTGGGCAATGATTAATTTTATGCACCAAATTTCTTGTTCCAGACAAACGTTAGTAGCTTGGTGTTTAGGAGGTTTCTCACTAATGACACACTGCGATGGTTTACAGGGAATCTGAGGTTGCCTATTTCTCCCTGTGTTGCAATCTTCTTTCACTCTTAGGTTCCCAAGTGTGTTGGAATCGAGACTCATCGCACTGTCTGCTACTTTACTTTAGGGTCTTTCTGTGAGCAAACCCCGGTAAATACTGACACAATCCTGGGTTCCCAGACCACGACATATCCCCAGGGACTCACTATTCCAACTTCTGAAATACAGCGTCCAATTTTAACTCTGTTTGGGTCAATGAGTTTTGAGTGAGTTTGGATTGGGCCCACTGTGTGTGCAATGCAAAGGGAACCCACATTATTGCAGCAAATCATAGATACAGCTACAGAAATAACGGGGGCGATTCTCCCAGCCCGCTGCGCTGCTTTTATAGTGCAGCGGGCTGGGAGACTCGAGCGGAGGCCGTGTGGGCTCCCCGCTGGGCGCCATGGCCTCCACACGTCTCCGGAAGCCAGGTTTCTGGTGCTGCCAGTTCCGTGCCGATTTCCGAATAAATTACGTACATCTAATTGAAATGCCATTAGTGGGCCTGGGACTGAAATTTCCAGGCCCGCTAACCTCCCCTCCCCGCTGCTAGGAGTATTTCACTCCAGTGGGGTTCAGTATAGCTCCCCACTAATAGGGAGCTGGCGGCCTGATCCCGCTAAAGTGAAGGGGGGGCAATCAAGGCCCCCCCACCATAGAGGGCGTGCTGGGGGGTTGCCTCCTGGGTATTGCCACCTTGGCAGTGCCAGCCTGGGCCCTATGGCACTGCCCAAGGAGCAAAGTGTCAATGCCCAGGGGGCATCATGGCACTGCACACTGGGCATGGGGCAGTGCCAAGGGGGCGGGGCCGAATGGGGGGCAGGGCCTCTGAAGGTGATTGGTGGGGTGGGGGGTCCCGCTGCCACTCTGCAATTGGGCTGAGTGACAGGGGGAGGGAGGCCAGCGATCGGGGCTGCGGGGGTGCAGTCAGGACTGTCGGTGTTGTGTGGGGGGGGGGGACCGGGAGATTGGGGCTGTGGGGGGTGGGGGGGGGCCGCACAGCCAGCAATGCAGGGTGTCAGAGCTGTCCAGCAACTAAGCTAATCAGCGATTGGGAGGCCGGCAGACAGGGGCCATCTTGGTGCTGACGGATCAGTGCACGCGCGGTGGCCCACTCAGCGCTATGCTGCCGGCCTCTCCAGTGGGAATAGCCTCCGCCCACAGCTTTTTAGACTGATTCATGCTAGTGTACTCCGGGAGACTCATTTTGAAAACTCCAGTTTTTATGCGAATTCGACACTTGGAGTTTTTTTGGGAGAATCGCCCCCAAGAAATTTGATAGCTTTCAGATTGTCTTCTTGATAACTCCAAGGTTTTTCCTTTAAAGTTTATTTATTAGTGTCACAAGTAAGGCTTACTTTAACACTGCAATGAATTTACTGTGAAAATCCCCTAGTCGCCACACTCCGGCGCCTGTTCGGGTACACTGAGGGAGAATTTAGCACGGCCGATGCACCTAATCAGCAGGTCTTTCAGAATGTGGGAAGAAACAGGAGCACCCGGAGGAAACCCACGCAGACACGGGGAGAATGTGCAGACTCCACACAGACAGTGACCCAAGCTGGGAATCGAACGCAGGTCCCTGGCGTTGAGAGGCAGCAGTGCTAACCACTGTGCCACCGTGCCGCCCAATGTCACCCCTACGAGCAAATCCTCTCTCTCCGTTAAGCTAATTGCCTCAGTTACTCTATACCGTAGCAAGTTCAACATTCTGACTCTTCTCTGGTAAGGAAGTTCAATTTGGTTTTGTTGGTTTTTAGAGGATCCCAGGCAATAAAGTTCAGTTGGACATTTTGCAAAGAGCAGAAATCCGGCAGCGTTGTGAACACTGCCATGAACAAATCGGCCGCAGTTTGTCAAGGGGTGAAATGTGGTACTGCAATAGCTGTTTCAATGACCATCAAGTTGGATAAAGGCAATCGTGTGATTCATAGAGTGAGAAAACCAGGCGAATGCCAACAGCACTGCCCAGCACTCTGAGCCAGGGAAAAGGCACAGTCTATTTTAAAACATTCATTCATTCATTCAGAGGTAAGTGCCAAAGGACTTACAAAAGTAACCTTCACTGGGGTCTTGAAATGAACAGTGGGCAATAATTGTATATAGACACTTAACACGCTCATCCGAAACCTCCTCAGCAGCAGAATTCAACTCCTTCACTTAATTTATACAATCTGCACCTTAAAAAGGACAATACAGAAAAAACATGCAAATGTGCAAATGTTAAGATTGCATGACATAACTTAAAGACTTCAGGAAAGTAACATTTAATAAATCTCCTCTGAAGTTCTCCATGAATTCTATAAAATACACACTGGATCTGAAAATCTTACCCAGTTCAACCCTCGGTGGCTGGAATTTCCAGGGAAACTCAGGATTGTACTCAGTTTTCCGTTGTAGCTTTTTACCAACTGAGGGAAAGGAGATAATGACTTCGAGATCGCCCTCTCTATCCTTTCAATGGAACCATTTTCCAATGGTGAAACTCACAAGGACACAAAAAAATGGGAGTAGGAGTAGGCCATTCAGCCCATCACGACTGCTCCACTATTCACGACGATCATGGCTGATCATGAGTACACCTCTACTTCCCTACCCTCATGATTCTTGATCCATTGAGAGACCAACTATCTTCAATGTCTTCAACGATGGATCATCCGCTTCTCTCTGATGTAGAGAATTCCGAAGATTCACAACCCTTTGAGCGAAGTACTTTCTCCTCATCTCAGTCCCAAATGATTGTCCCCTTATCCTGAGACTGCGCTCTCGTGTTTTAGATTCCTGGCCAGTGGAATGGAATCATTCTCTCAATAGGAGATGAAGGAACCTTACCCTGTATCCTAACAGCAGCAAATCTACTTCCTTCTCAACACTGGGTGGGTCATTATTAAACTCGGAAATCCTTTCCTGCCAACAGTGGGTCTGCACTCTGATAGTGTAGCTTATCATAAGGGTTTATTAATTGTGGTGGAAGTTATTCAGACAAGGGCTTGGCTAAGCACCAATAACAACCTGGGTGCGCCGCGCCTATCAGTCTTTACACTTATTATCAGTAATGTTCTCCAAGCAGGAAGTTATTCTTGTGAGCTGTTTGACACTCACACTTCAAACAACACCGCCAAACAAATTCACTGCTAATTCATCTCATTCGCTGCATGTGGGAGTTTATAACTGGATGCCATGTATATTTATATAACAACGGCGATCCCACTTTCAAAATAATTAACAGACAATGAAATTCTTTGAAATGTTCTGAGAAGATGCAACATGATTGTCAGCAGATACCAAACTGGACCAACCTCAATAACAACAAAACAACGACATCAGGAAATCTTATTTTACCCAGAGGGTGGTGATGGTCAGGAATGCGCTTCCTGGGAGGGTGGTGGAGGCGGGTTGCCTCACATCCTTTAAAAAGTACCCGGATGGGCACTTGGCACATCATAACATTCAAGACTATGGGCCAAGCGCTGGCAAGCGAGATTAGGTGGGAAGTCAGGTGTTTCTCGTGTGTCGGTGCAGACTCGATGGGCCAAAGGGCCTTTGCGGCGCTGTATGATTCTATGATTCCAGTCAGCACAAAATCTCTCAAAGCTTTCTAAGGCCACTTTTGCAACCTAGCATTGGCATTCAATAAGATTTTGAGACAAGTCCGGTTGGGGTAAAACCAAACATAACGTGAGGGGTCTCTCTCACTCTGGGTAGACCTATAGGGTGACAGGTGCTTGATCAACAAAAGTATTTGTAGGTATAGAACGCTTGACAGCAAAGTTCACCCAAGCAACGCAGAATGCTTCATTCCAGCAGACGATTAGAGCCAGCAGCTGATTTAAACTGTCTTCACTTTTCTTTCACAATAAGATCCCTTTAATAGTGAGTTTCTCAGTGACATGCTCCCAGGTTCTGTAACTCAACAACCGGGGACAAAACATATTCTTATTACTAGCAACCATTACTGATGGAAGAAGTGAATTGAGACAAAAATGTTTTTGTAATTTTGAAAGGCCTTATCCAGTCAGTTCTAAGAAGATATTGCTATTCATTTTCATTCAAACACAATCATTGGCCGTTAACATTTTTTTGGAGCAGCTCAGGAGCGTAATGGTCCCCTAGGCAAGAGTCTAGAGCAAAAACAAATTTATTGTGAAATGAGTATCAATACTGCACAGCACGACACAAGGATTAGCATTTCACACGGAGAATGTTGCTTCAAAGTTTATTCTCCAAGATCTGATTTGGCATGCCACGTACGTACCGACCGCTACATTTGACTAAACGGATCGTTCAAGCATAAGATTCTCATCCACTCCATCAATATACATTTCCCTATTGCACAGTCAAATAAGGATTGCATTCCACAATCCGGAGCATTTGGAGAGTTTTCAGAAGCAAACTTAAGCTTCCCATAAAACAAAGAAAAAACCATCCCCAAAGCAGTGCCGAGGGACAGCAAACTCCGGTTCAGAATGGACACATCACATCTTGACAAAGTGTTGCCCGAGTGCACAGCTCGGATAGGCCAATCTAACAGGTTAAAACTCCAACTTCATCTTCATCAGTTCTTCTGAATACAACTATTGGCACAAACTCTTTATTTCTATGAAGTATTTTGAGGCACGTTACTGTGTATTTGCCTGTAACTTTCACAATGTTTCTGTCATCCACGCTGAAAACTGAGCCAACCTGAGTTTTATCGGGTAAAACTTTTGAGAAACACCAGGGACAAATTTGATGGAAGAAAGACTTGCATTTATATAGCGCCCTTAATGACCACTGAACATCTCAAACTGAATGTAAAATACAATTATATTATGATCACTGTTACCTAGGGGTGTCTTCACAACAGGTTATCAATTAGTCCTACCTCCTTGAACAATATGTGCCACTGTGCCGCCGAGGGCACAGCTGCCTCACAGCGCCAGGGATCCGGGTTCAATTCCGGCCTTGGGTCACTGTCTGTGTGGAGTCTGTACATTCTCCCCGTGTCTGCGTGGGTTTCCTCCGGGTGCTCCGGTTTACTCCCACAGTCCAAAGATGTTCGGGTTAGGTTGATTGGCCATGCTAAATTGACCCTAATGCCAGGGGGATTAGCAGGGTAAATATGTGGGGTTATAGGGCCTGAGTGGGATTGTGGCCGGTGCAGACACCATTGGGCCGAACGGTCTCCTTCTGCACTGTAGGGATTCTATGATTCTGTTCTATGAATACCAGGTCTGTTACAGCTTGCTCTCTGGTTGGCTCCAGAATGTGCTGGCAAAAACATTCCCAAAAACATTCTATGAACCCCTCATCTACAATACCTTTACCCATCTGATTTTTCCAGTCTATCTGTCGATTAAAATCCTTCACAACTATCACTGTACCTTTCTGACAAGTTCCCATTCTCCCTTCCTTTATACTCTGTCCGACCGTGTAGCTACAATTAGGGGGCCTCTACACCACTCCCATGTGGAGATATTGTGAGCACAGTTTCTGCTTTGGGGCCTAAATCTCTTCATTCGAGTCCCATCCCAGGATTTGATGGCCAAGGAAGTTGCATTCCTAATGTTTTCCATTTTGGGGAGGTGATACAGACTGCCTGGGAGAAAAGGATAATGGGTGCCCTCCACCCCCATTCGCTCTCAAACACCCCTCGCTCCTCTTCATAGATATGACACAAAATGCGAGCTGACACTTTTTTATTCAAATCAGGAGCTGGGTAGACCACTCGGCTCCTCCAGCCTGCTCCCCCATTCAATGAGATCATGGCTGATCTGATTGCAACTTCATGTCAGGTGGTCTTGAAGTAGCCATGAAGCCAATTGGGGCATTAATGAGTAAAGAACATTCAGAATCAGTTCAGGTTCATCATCGCCTTCCAAACAAAACAAAAAGTCAAGATCCACGTGGATGTAGACAATTTCAAGAAACAAGGTTATAAAAGCAATTATGTCTTTGCATCTTCCTTCAACAGTGATTTGATTTGATTTTGATTTGATTTATTATTGTCACATGTATTAGTATACAGTGAAAAGTATTGTTTCTTGCGTGCTATACAGACAAAGCATACCATTCATAGAGAAGGAAACGAGACAGTGCAGAATGTAGTGTTACAGTCATAGCTAGGGTGTAGAGAAAGATCAAGTTAGTGCAAGGTAGGTCCATTCAAAAGCCTGACAGCAGCAGGGAAGAAGCTGTTCTTGAGTCGGCTGGTACGTGACCTCAGACTTTTGTCTGAGAGAATGTCCAGGGTGCATGGGGTCCTTAATTATGCGGCTGCGTTGTCGAGGGAGCGGGAAGTGTAGACGGAGTCAATGGATGGGAAGCTGGTTTGCGTGAAGGACCGGGCTACATTCACGACTTTTTGTAGTTCCTTGTGCACAGCAGGAGCCATACCAAGCTGCGATACAACCAGAAAGAATGCTTTCTATGGTGCATCTGTAAAAGTGGTGAGAGTCGTAGCTGATATGCCAAATTTCCTTAGTCTTCAGAGAAACGAGAGGCATTGGTGGACTTTCTGAACTATAGTGTCAGCACGGGGGTAGCTTTGTCAACTGGTCCATGTGACAACATGGACTGAACATATTTCAATGTTAGTTTATGTTAATCACCTTACGAGATGGAGCAATCAGACTTTTGGTTAATAATTTTAAACCTGGTTTTTTGCTGACTGTGATAGTTTCTCAATCCCCTCATTCTCCACTTACAGATGTTAGCGACTGTGCCAAGTCTTTCTCCAGGCCGTGCTACCCTCTCCTATCATTCAAACGTAAGCAGCAAGCACCTCTGAGGCTAATGCCACGCGGGAGTAAAACGATGTGAAGTGCTCCGCAGAGCTGGATTTATATTGTGCTGGATGTGACGTATTGCCAAATGGGATGTTGCATCTTAAGTGCACCTCAACTGGGAAAAAAAACATTGAACGTGTACTCATAGTCCTGCAGTGAGCTGCTAGAAGAAACTACCCAGGAGGAGCTGGAGAAGCTGAAGGGTGGCATGGTGGCACAGCGGTTAGCACTGCTGCCTCCCGGCTTGGGTCACTGTCTGTGTGGAGTCTGCACGTTCCCCCCGTGTCGGCGTGGGTTTCCTCCGGGTGCTCCGGTTTCCTCCCACAGTCCGAAAGACGTGCTGGTTAGGTGCATTGGCTGTGCTAGATTTTCCCTCAGTGTCCCCTAACAAGTGCCGGAGTGTGGCAACCAGAGGATTTTCACAGTAACTTCATTGCAGTGTTAATGTAAGCCTACTTGTGACTAATAAACTTTTTTTAAAAATCTGAATTCCTCGGTTATTGCCAGTCATGAATTGGGAAATTGGAAACTTAGCACAATGCCTGAATAACTAATCGATTTTCAGAGGAATCCACTACATGAGGGCAACTGTGTCATAAATGTAATTCTTAGTACTGAGAAGAAAAACACAGAAAAATGTGACCGATAAATCACAGCACAAGGTTGCTTTGCCAATCTATTGAGTGCTCAGAACAAAAGAGTCTTTGAGTCAGTAGATATCCCAGCCCTAGCATTTGCTTTGAAGGTCACACAATCAGAAAGCGTCTACAACTCCGACAGAGCCACACCTCACAACGGAGTCAGGTGGGGGCATTTAAAATTGTAAAAAAATCCTTTTGCTGCACATGTTATTGATCAATAAAATAGCTTAGAGTCATCGAGGTTTACAGCATGGAAACAGGCCCTTCGGCCCAACTTGTCCATGCCGCCCCTTTTTTTTAAACCACTAAGCTAGTCCCAATTGCCCGTGTTTGGCCCATATCCCTCTATACCCAACTTACCCATGTAATTGTCTAAATGCTTTTTAAAAGACAAAATTGTATCCGCCTCTACTACTACCTCTGGCAGCTTGTTCCAGACACTCACCACCCTCTGTGTGAAACAATTGTCTCTCTGGACCCTTTTGTATCTCTCCTCTCTCACCTTAAACCTATGCCCTCTAGCTTTAGTCTCCTCTACCTTTGGGAAAGATATTGATTATCTAACTGATCTATGCACCTCATTATTTTATTACATCCGAAAAAAAAGGTTTATCTATTCTGCAAGTTACACAAAGGCAACATTATCCTCAAATTTACCTGGTTCTGTTCCAGAATAGAACTGGAGCCAATCTTTACACACCTGATCTTTTATTTACAGGGATACATGGTACAAATGTGTCCCCCCCTAAACCCACCCACCACAGTCCCGATGTGCTCCTACTTACAGGGACAAAACTGAATCCTCATTGATGCTGACTATCTGCATATAATTAAACACAATTAATGATAGGTTGAATGGAAACCATCAGAGAGCTATACAAACTCCTCCGTTTTGGAATGTGCTGGAACAGGAACTTCTTAACATTGACTTCAGGTGAATTGAGATGGCGTTTGTATTTGAATTTATGGCTGCGAAAAGCCATGATTTGCAAGCTGGTGGCTGTTGATGTTAAAGAATCAGTCTCCTGTCAAAAAGGTCACGCAAAGGACTAACAACATCCAGCAACAAGTACTGAAGTAGCAAGCTCATCTTTCTATTCAAATAAGCCACATTAAAGGCCTTCTCGACAACATCGGCTTAAAATCAACAGCACCTGGAAGAAAGTAGTGCCAAGATTTTCTGGGACCAATCTGTCTCTCAAATACATGTGGCACGATTACAGAAAATCTCTGCGGAAGTATTCAATACAAATGTATATGTATCTAATCTGAACCCATTTCAGATGGAAACTATATTGAAAATCAGAGGCTGTCCTATTCAGGCACAGGACAGAGAGAGGTATTCGTGCACAAATTAACTGTACGTAAGGACTTTTAAAAAAAACATTATTTGGGCTCTAAATTCCAGAAAAATATGTATTTTAAGTGTTCATGGAGAGATGTTAAGGAAAGGCAAATGCTCCTGTTTGTTTAAAGTTTATTTATTAGTGTCACAAGGAGGCTTACATTAACACTGCAATGAAGTTACTGTGAAAATCCCCGAGTCGCCACACCCCGGCGCCTGTTTGGGTACACAGAGGGAGAATTTAGCATGGCCAATGCGCCTAACCGGGACATCTTTCGGACTGTGGGAGGAAACTGGAGCACCCGGAGGAAACCCACGCAGACACGGGGAGAATGTGCAGACTCCGCGCAGACGGCCACCCAAGCATGGGAATTGAACCTCGGTCCCTGGTGCTGTGAGGCAGCAGTGCTAACCACTGTGCCATCATGCCGCCCCTAATTCTGGACAGCCCCATCAGGAACATGGAAGATTTGGCCCGTAAACCAGCAAAGGGCCCATTAGTTATTTATCTCTAAATTTTGACTCAAAGAATATCGCAGTCCAAGGTGAGTGTGACTTTGCTACATTTAAAAAAAAATTCCTTTAGCTATTCAACACTGCGGATTTACAGAAACTTTCCTGTGACTTAACAGGGAGAAAATGCATGTCCGTAAGAAAGATAAAGTGGCCCTGGAAGACGGATTGCTGAAATGTAAAAAACCAGGAAACATCCTTCCAGCTCAGCAACATTTCCACAAATTAAAAGTTGTCTAATTTTGCTACTTTCTGGTGAAAAGATTGCAGCTGCTGTAATCAAAAGGGTTTAAAGAGGGATAAGAGAATCCCTCCCGGGGTGACAGTGCACTTCAACACAGATTAACTGCAATGACTGGATCAAAACCAATAAAGTCTGGCTTCTGACCAATGCTAATAGACATCAAATAGATCAGTCAAGCACACTCGCAGCAGGTTAGGTCAGTAGTATTCATCAAGGCAAGATATTAAATAATCACTTGCCTATCTCCCGATGGTAGTGAAGCTATGCTCGGACAAGCACAAAGGCATGATGTCAGTATCTGGGTAAGACTCACAACTCAATCAAGCATCAGCATTTCATTTCAAACCAGGCTTCTCATTTGCTCAGATTGCATGGAATTCTTGATCCAAACTTAATAGTTTAATCTAGAACCCCCACAGTTGCCTGGACCTGCAGAGTTTCACTGGCTGTCTTGTCTGGAGACAATGCACATCTTTTTAGCCTGTCTTGATGCTCTCTCCACTCACGTTGTTTTGTTTCTTAAAGACTTGATTAGTTGTAAGTATTCGCATTCCAACCATTATTCATGTAAATTGAGTTTGTGTCTTGATATGCCCTGTTTGTGAACAGAATTCCCACTCACCTGAAGAAGGGGCTTGGCGCTCCGAAAGCTTGTGTGGCTTTTGCTACCAAATAAACCTGTTGGACTTTAACCTGGTGTTGTTAAACTTCTTACTGTGTTTACCCCAGTCCAACGCCGGCATCTCCACATCTTAATCTAGAGAGGGCAAAGCAAATTCCAGCTGATCCGACCTTCCATTTCACAGAATCGCTCCAGTGCAGAGGGAGGCCATTTGGCCCGTCATGTCAGCACTGTCTCTCCAAGTGAGCGACTCACCCAGTCCCCATTCCCCTCACTTTCTCCACATAACATTACACATTCTCCCCCTTCAGATTACAGTCCAGCTTCCTTCCATTCAACCTGCCCTCACCCCATTCTCAGGCACTGCACCTCGAGCTCTAACCACTAGCTGCCTGAAAAACCTTTCCTCATGTGACCCATTGCTTCTTCTGCCTATTACTGGGCAGGACGGTGGCACAGAGGTTAGCATTGCTGCCTCACAGCACCAGGGAGCTGGGTTTGATTCCCGGCTTGGGTCACTGTCCGTGTAGACTCCACACGTTCTCCCAGTGTCTGCGTGGGTTTCCTCCGGGTGCTCCGGTTTCCTCCCACAGTCCGAAAGATGTGCTGGTTCGGTGCATTGACCATGCTAAATTCTCCCTCAGTGTACCTAAACAGGCGCCGGAGTGTAGGGGATTTTCACAGTAACTTAATTGCAGTGTTAATGTAAGCCTACTTGTGACACTAGTAAATAAACTTAAATTTTAAACTATTACCCTAAATCTGTGCTCTCTGGTTCTCGATCCGTTCACGAGCGGGAACAGTTTCTCCCTCTCTACTCTGTTCCAATCCATCATGATTTTGAACATCTCCATCAAATCTCCTCTCAGCCTTCTTTTTTCCAACCATCTTCACAACCAAAGTCCCTAATCCTGCAGCCATTCTTGTGTATCTTTCCTGCACCCTCGGATACGCCTTCGCCTGCTTTCTCCCTCCATTACACGTCTTCTCATTGTAAGAACACTCACTTAGTTGCTTCCCTTGACTGATTAAGCAAGACGTCCAATCAGAATCGAGTCAAAAAAATCCAAATAGATTTAGGCCGGAATTCTCCAGTTTCGCCCGCTCCGCTGCGGCTGCCAGCGAGAACGGAGAATCTGGCGCTCAGCTAAAACTCCATTCATTGCAGCGGGACTGGAGAATCCCAGTCGCAGGCGAGGCGGGAGAATTCCGGCCTGTAGCTTCTCATTTCTGGGTCTAATTGAGTAAATAAAATGGTTGCTCAGTCAGAACTTAGCTGTTGTTCATTTGCTGCTGAAATCATACAATCCTTTGTTGGAAATCGGTCAACAGACCTTCCACTTAAGTCCTAATTTGAGTCCAATTATTCAATAGAGGTCACTGATATATAAAGGGGCTACAGGTGGCACTGGGGGTTTGGTGTGTATGTAGAGTTATACAACACAATAAAGTGAGTTTATGAAGAAACAGGACTCGCGTCATTTTTTATCATCAAACTGCACCTGTGACGCCTAAAATTCCTACAGTGCAGATGGAGGCCATTCAGCCCATCGAGTCTGCACCGACCACAATCCCATCCAGGCCCTTTCCCACGTATTTACCCTGCTAATCTCCCCGACACTAAGGGGCAATTTAGCATGCTCAATCCACGTAACCTGCACATCTTTGGAGTGTGGGAGGAAACCCACGCAGACACGGGGAGAATGTGCAGGCTCCACACAGACAGTGACCCAAGGCTGGAATCGAACCCGGGTCCTTGGTGCTGTGAAGCAGCAGTGCTAACCACTGTGTCACTGTACCGTGGATCAGTTCTGTAATGTTTCAAATAGCGACACAAAGAAAACCCTGTCTTCATCAACGGGGACGAAGTAGAAAGGGTCGAGAGCTTCAAGTTTTTAGGTGTCCAGATCACCAACAACCTGTCCTGGTCCCCCCATGCCGACACTATAGTTAAAAAAGCCCATCAATGCCTCTACTTTCTCAGAAGACTAAGGAAATTTGGCATGTCAGCTACGACTCTCACCAACTTTTACAGATGCACCATAGAAAGCATTCTTTCTGGTTGTATCTCAGCTTGGTATGGCTCCTGCTCTGTCCAAGACCGCAAGGACCTACAAAAGATCGTGAATATAGCCCAATCTATCACGCAAACCAGCCTCCCATCCATTGACTCTGTCTACACTTCCTGCTGCCTCGGCAAAGCAGCCAGCATAATCAAGGACCCCATGCACCCCGGACATTCTCTCTTCCACCTTCTTCCTTCGGGAAAAAGATGCAAAAGTCTGAGGATACGTACCAACCGACTCAAGAACAGCTTCTTCCCTGCTGCTGTCAGACTTTTGAATGGACCTACCTTGTATTAAGTTGATCTTTCTCTACACCCTAGCTATGACTGTAACACTACATTCTGCACTCCCGAGTTTCCTTCTCTATGAACGGTATGCTTTGTCTGTATAACGTGCAAGAAACAATACTTTTCACTGTATGTTAATATTTGTGACAATAATAAATCAAATCAAAATCAAATCAAAACAATCCGGACAACTGGAAACTGGATTGTACCTTCCGGATACAACAATCGTAATACTGCTCGCTCACGCAACTCAAACTGCGCAACAGTGCCCAGAATAATTTCAGCTGTAGCTGGGGTGATGCAATAGAATTTATCAGTCTTTGTGTTTCTGCTCCAGGTGTACTTGTCTTGTTTAAATCAATTGCGATGAATATACAGGTAGATCGTGCAGACATGCTCTTCCTGGATTGCAATCTGCACCCGGTGCAGATAAAACAATTTGCAAATCTTCTCTCATCTCCACCAATACATGCCAAACTGGCAAAAGCTGCCAAGCGATTTCAGTAACCCGATGCAATTCTTAAAAAATGCTGGCAACCTCCACACAACAAGCAACCCAAACGCAATCCTGAATTTACTCCACCCGATTACCTTACATTCAGCTTCTGTTGCACTGAAGTCCAAGAGTTTTTGACAAGTGTTTTAAGGTTCACATTTGACAATTTGGTCCATTTCTTTCAGGGAAACTGAAACCCAAAGTCCTCGCGAGTAACATGGGCAAACAAGTCATTATCTGGACATCAGCTTGTCATAACTTCAGCTATAGGTGGATTGGCCTTCCGAAAGTGCGCCTTAGTGTCCAAAAGATGCGCAAGTTAGGTGGATCAGGGTTCCGAGGATGAGGCATGGGAGTGGGTCTAGGTGGGATGTTCTTTCAGAGTGTTGGTGCAGACTGGATGGGCTGAATGGCCTCTATACTGTAGGGATTCTATAGGTATGCAAAATATATCCTTCATTTGCAGCAGCAGAGAGAACCAATTTGCTTGTCTATTGTGCAGTTATCAAGCAATCTCGCAAAGTGCTTCATAGCAACTTAAATGGACAAAGATTAACCCCATTCAGAGAATGAGGTATCAGCATGGGCGACTAAAGCTTGGCTCAAGATGTGAGTTTTAAAAAAGGTCCTTTAGGAGGAGAGGTTAAGGGGCAGAGACTTTTAGGGGGGTAATTCCGGAGCTTGAGACCCTAACAGCTGAATAGCATAGCTTTCAGGGAGGTTATGTTGCAGCTGTATAAGGTGCTGGTGAGGCCACACCTGGAGTACTGTGTACAGTTTTGGTCCCTTTACTTGAGAAAGGATATACTGGCACTGGAGAGGGTGCAGAGGAGATTCACTAGGTTGATTCCGGAGTTGAGAAGGTTGGCTTATGAGGAGAGACTGAGTAGACTGGGGCTATACTCATTGGAATTCAGAAGAATGAGGGAAGATCTTATAGAAACATATAAGATTATGAAGGGAATAGATAAGATAGAAGCAGGGAAGTTGTTTCCACTGGTGGATGAAACCAGAACTAGGGGGCATGGCGTAGAAATAAGGGGGAGCAGATTTAGGACTGAGTTGAGGAGGAACTTTTTCACATAAAGGGTTTTGAATCTGTGGAATTCCCTGCCCAGTGAAGCAGATGAGGCTACCTCATTGAATGTTTTTAAGGCAGAGATAGATAGATTTTTGAACAGTAAAAGAATTAAGGGTTATGGTGAGCGGGCGGGTAAGTGGAGCAGAGTCCACGAAAAGATCAGCCATGATCTTATTGAATGTCGGAGCAGGTTTGAGGGGCCAGATGGCCTACTCCTGCTCCTAGTTCTTATGTTCTTATAGCTGTCAATGCTGGAATGAAGGAAATGGTGATACACAGGAGTCATGATGTGGAGATGCCGGCGTTGGACTGGGGTAAACTCTTACTGTGGATACTGTTGAGGAGCAGGGTGGTGGTAGGGCTTAAGCGGATCACAGTGATTGGCTGTGAACATGAGGATGAGAACTCTAAAATCAGGCATAAATCAACCAGGAGCCATTCTAGCTTAGCAAGCACATATGTTATGGGTGAGCGAGACTTTGCCCAGGATATTGGCTTCCGCAGCAGTAAGGGCAGTATGGTGGCACAGTGGTTAGCACTGCTGCCTCACAGTACCAAGGACCTGCGTTCAACTCCAGCCTTGGGTCACTGTCTGTGTGGAGTTTGCACGTTCTCCCCATGTCTGCGTGGGCTTCCTCCGGGTGCTCCGGTTTCCTCCCACAGTCCAAAGATGTGCTGGTTAGCTACATTGGCCATGCTAAATTGCCCCTTAGTGTCCCGGGATGTGCTGGTTAGGTGGATTAGCCATGGTAAATGAGCAGGGTTACAGGGATAGGGCAGAGGGGAGGGCCTAGGTGCGATGCTGTTTCCGAGAGTCAGTACAGACTCTTTCTGCACTGTAGGGATTCTGCGGTAAAAATTATCGATTTGGAATGGGGAATCAGTCCCTGAAACGTGAACTATTTTCAGGGGGTGTGATCAGAAGATATTGCTCCACCAGACTATTTGAATTTTTCAGAATACTTTCTTGCATCTTTTAGAATTTTTCAGTCTACCTTTGAAGACAAAATTAATTTATTCTAGAAAGATTAGAAATATTTTAGGTACCAAAGAAGTCACAACTGAATCCTGCTTCTTAAGACTTAATGAATATGGCAAATTGCCCCATAGTACCTGGGGGATTAGCAGGGTAAATACATGGGGTTAAAGGGTTACAGGGATATGGCCTGGGTGGGATTGTGGTCAGTGCAGACTCGATGGGCCAAATGGCCTCCCTCTGCACTGTAGGGACTGTATGATTCTATAACACAAAGTCTAATGTATGGATAAAGTTCTTCTGTCAATGTCATGGAAAGAATACAGAGGCACTGGTGAGATTGCAAGAAAGATATACCGGAATAATACCAGAATTGAAAGGTTATATCGAACAGGAAAGATTGAACAGGCTGGGATTCTGTTCTCTAGAAACAAGAAGATTAAGGAGTGATCTAACAGAAGTCTTTAAGAATATGAAGAGATTTGATAACGGGAGGCAAAGAGAAGATGTTTCCAATCTTCGGGGCAGTCCCAAACTTGGGGTCTTAAATACAAGATAATCACTGATAAATACATCAACAATTCAGGAGAAACATCTTTCCCCAGAGACTGGTTCGAATGTGGAACTCGCTACCGGAAGGGGTCATTGGAGTCAGTGGCTATTGAAGAGGAAGCTAGATAGACAGGAGGGAAAACAAAAGAGGAACAGCTGCTGATTGGGTGAGATGAAGAGGGGTGGGAGGAGACTTGTGTGGAACAGGAACAAAAGCCTGGACCAGCTGTTCCTGCCTACGACCGCCGTGTACCAGCAGTCTCTCTTTATAAATGCTCCAGGGACTTTATTCTTCACCCGCGCATCTAAACAATAAAACTAACAAACCTTTAAAAACCACCATCTTGATTCCATATTTGGCACTCTTCTGTGCACTTTACAGCCTTCAGTGCTTCGTGTCTTCCCTTAATGCACTTACCATTATTCCGTTTTTTATCACTGACAAAATAAGCATGCTGTTGAAACTTTTAGTCCTGCACTCATCAGGACATATAAGCAAGAATACCAAATCTCACAGGAAACGCAAGGGAATAGGCTCACAGTGTGGCTCATTTATGTGTGCCAGAAACTACATACATTCACACACAGGGCCTTGTCCTTCGCAAATTGAAAGAACACATCTACGCATTGTACCTTTATTAATTAAAATAAAACTTGGGGGACAGCCATTCCCTGGATCATTCCCTATGGCAATGCAATTGAAGTCAACTTGCCAGATTTCAATTTTAACAAAAGTTTGGAGGTTAACTGTTCCCTCGTACCTTCTCCATGGTGACACCTCAACCAATTAGAACACACTTCCCAACCACTCTTGCCAAGCACCCTTCTCTCATGCAGTATAAATTGTTGTTTCCTTTGAGATTTGATATTCTTGTGACCTGTCCTGATGAGTGCAAGAGAAAAGCTTTGACTGCATGTCTCTTTTCCAGTAATGCTGAAGATTTGTACCACCAAGCGACTATTTTGTTTTTTTCAATATTAGTTAATGACTAGTCTCTGCAGTGTGACAGCTGGTGATCTTTACAACAGGTGATGCACAGCGAGAATTGCTCGACGCTGCCAACATGTTACTATGGCGATGAGCACTTCCGCTGGAAATTCACCAACTTCACAATAAAGATAGTATTCAGCTTCAAAGTATACTGTTCAACAGATCTTTGCTTCTTAACTTTTACATCCACAGTATGCATTTAAGTCAAAGCTAACTGGACTCCACCCAGACTGTTCAACAAAGGGTGGCACGGTGGCACAGTGTTAGCACTGCTGCTGCTGCCAGGGTCACGGGTTCACTTCTGGCCTCAGGTGACTGTGTGTTGGAAACATAGAAACCTGAAGCAGGATTAGGCCATTCGGCCCTTCGAGCCTGCTCCACCATTCATTTTGATCATGGCTGATCATCAAATTCAATATCCTGATTCCCCCTTTCCCTCCATATCCCTTTAGTCCCAAGAGCTATATCTAATTTCTTCTTGAAATCACACAATGTTTTGGCCTCAACAACATTCTGTGGTAGTGAATTCCACACATTCACCACCTTCTGGGTGAAGAAATTTCTCCTCACCTCAGTTCGAAAAGGTTTACCCTTTATCCTCAAACTATGACCCCTAGTTCTGGACTCCCCCACCATTGGGAACATTCTTTCTGAATCTACCCTGTCTAATCCTGTTAGAATTTTATAATTGTCTATGAGATCCCCTCTCACTCTTCTAAACTCCAGTGAATATAATCCTAACCGACTTAGTCTCTCCTCATATGACAGACCTGCCATCTCAGGAATCAGCCAGGTAAACCTTCGTTGTACTCCCTCTATATTAAGGACATCTTTCCTCAGATAAGGACACCAAAACTGCCCACAATACTGCAGGTGTGGCCTCACCAACACCCTATACGATTGCAGCAAAAAATCCCTCTCCCTATACTCAAATCCCCTTCTGCCCCTTGTTATGAAAGCCAACAAACCATTGTCTTCTTTACTGCCTGCACTTACTTTCAGCAACTGATGCACGAGGACACCAAGGTCTTGTTGAGTATTCACCTCTCTCAATTTACACCCATTCAAGTAATAATCTGTCTTCCTGTTATTGCTACCAAAGTGGATAACCTCACATTTATCCACATTATACTGCATCTGCCATGCAGATGCCCACACACTCAGCCTGTCCAAATCACGCTGAAGCATCGCTGCATCCTCTTCACAGCTCACCCTCCCACCCAACTTTGTATCATCTGCAAATTTGTAAATTATACATTCAGTTCCCCTTCCAAATCATTAATATATAATGTGAACAATACAGGTACTAGCACAGACCCTTGCAGAACTCCACTAGTCACTGAGTGCCAATCAGAAAAAGTTTGCACATTCTCCCTGAGTCTACGTGGGTTTCCTCCAGGTGCTCCGGTTTCCTCACACAGTCTAAAGATGTGTAGGTTAGGTTGATTGGCCATGGTAAATTGCCCCTTAGTGTCAGGGGGATTAGCAGGATAAATATGTGGGGTTACGGGGATAGGACCTGGGTGGGATTGTTTTTGATGCAGGCTCGATGGACCAAATGGCCTCTTTTTGCATTGTAGGAATTCTATGACTTTATGATTCTCAAGTTTTACTACCCAGGTTTTTCTAAAAAAATTGCGGCACAGTGGTTAGCACTGCTGCCTCGCAGCGCCAGGGTCCTGGGTTCAATTCTGGCCTCGGGTCACTGTCTGTGCGGAGTCTGCATGTTCTCCCCGTGTCTGCATGGGTTTCCTCCGGGTGCTCCGGTTTCCTCCCACAGTCCAAAGATGTGTAGGTTAGGTGGATTGGCCATGCTAAATTGACCCCAGTGTCAGGGGATTAGCAGGGTAAATATGTGGAGTTAAGGGAATAAGGCCTGGTGGGATTGTGGTCGGTGCAGACTCGATGGGCCAAATGGCCTCCTTCTGCACTCTCGGAACTCTATGATTCTATCAATTAAAGATTTGTTTCATATTAATGTGCCAGCAGTGTCACTTACAAATAATTGAATAGCGCATATGAAATAAAACTATTTAAGCCACCGTTCTAATGGCCAGTTTATATTCTATATTTTTTGGCTTTTTTCAAATGTACTTAATTGACAGCGGGAGGCACGTAACCTGAGGAAATTTCCCACCAACTGCAAAGGGAATTATGATGGAATGACTCAGGAAGCCCGACTGGAAAGGAACAGTTCTGATAAAGGGTCATGCAGACTCGAAACGTTGTCTCTATATATATACATCTCCACACCTATTCTTTCTTCACAGATACTGTCAAACCTACTGAGATTTTCTTTGTTCTTTGTTCAAAACGCATTTAGACAGTTACATGGGTAAGATGGGTATAGAGGGAAATGGGCCAAACGCGGGCAATTGGGACTAGCTTAGTAGTTAATAAAAGAAGAGCGGCATGGACAAGTTGGGCCGAAGGGCCTGTTTCCATGCTGTAAACCTCTATGACTCTATGATCCAGCTACATGTTGATTCTTGGAACCCAGTAGGCGTGTCATGTTTATACTGTTAAATCAACTCACTCGTCCGGCCGACAGAATGGTAAACTTTACAGAAACTGTTCCTCAGTCTTGCTGCTGGATGAAGGAGGAGGATTTAGCCTCGCAAACAGAGGGGGTTGGCACGTGAAGCGGGTTCCAAGAGACCCAGTCCAAACCAGAGGCAATTAGAAAACCTCTTTCACAATAACAGATGACATCATTAGTAGTTCTCAGAATAAAAGACCGCATTAGTAACTGCGGCCAGAGAAAAAAGTGGCAAGGCATCAAATATAAACACTCAAGTGGCCCCTGTGTCTCTCAAGTGAGGATTAAATGTTGAACTGGAAATGTTTGACTAACGCTAACTAATTGGAACCTACACTGAGGAATTTTGATAGGACACATGGATGAATTCATGTAGAATAGATCCCGTTGACTCAATTGTGAACAAGTAACGCAGAAACTTCCAGAGTGATCAGCATTATGATTGAAGAGCGATGCAGAAATATTAAATAATTATTCCGCTTTGATATATAGGGTGGCACGGTAGCACAGTGGTTAGCACGGCTGCCTCACAGCGCCAGGGACCCGGGTTCGATTCCCGGCTTGGGTCACTGTCTGTGTGGAGTTTGCACATTCTCCCCATGTCTGCATGGGTTTCCTCCGAGTGCCCCGGTTTCCTCCCACGGACCGAAAGATGTGCTGGTTAGGTAGATTGGCCATGCTAAATTGCCCCTTTGTATCCCATAATGTGAAGGTTACGTGGGATTAGCAATGATAAATGTGTGGGGTTACGGGAATAGGGCGGGAGAGAGGGCCTGGTAAGATGCTCTATCAGAGAGTCAGTGCAGACTGGATGGGCTGAATGGCCTCTTCTGCACTGTAGGGATTCTCTGATTTATCAGGGAGATACCACAGGTGCATGCGACATTGCATAATAAGATGCATAATAAATAATAAACAGGAAAAGGAGATACACTGAAAAAACCAAAGCAAATTCAAAGTGAATAAAGTTCCAGCTCAGATGGATCAGAGTCACATAATTAAAAAGAATGCAGGCAAGAAATAACAGAGACAATGGTCGGAACTCTACCACCTCGCCTGCCACGGAATCCAACCGGGCGACGGTCCAATAATGGAAATCTCCGTTGACCTTGGGTGGGAATTTCTGGTCTCGCCCGAGCGAGGCAGGAAAATCCCGCCCGTTCCACAATTCCCACTCACTCCTTGTTGTAACTCTCAGCCCAACATTCGATTGGACAGTCAGACTAGAATCATAGAATCCTGACAGTGTAGAAAGAGGCCACTCGGCCCATCGAGTCTGCACTGACCACAATCCCACCCAGGCCCTATTCCCATAACCCCCATATTTACCCTAGCTAATCCCCCTGACACTGAGGGGCAATTTAGCATGGCCAATGCACCTAACCCGCACATCTTTCGGGACAGTGGGAGGAAAACGGAGCACCCGGAGGAAACCCATGCAGAGACGGGGAGAACGCGCAAACTCCACACAGACAGTGACCCAAGGCCGGAATTGAACCTGGGTTCCTGGCACTGTGAGGCAGCAATGCTAACCACTGTGCCACCGTGCCATCCCGAATTGTGTGAAAGTCTGTCTTTGGCATCTTCCTGAGGGTGATCCGTATCTGCACGGAGTCCGCTGGCCATTGGTAAATAAATATCTGAGCACAGCTTCATAAACACTGATGTTTGGTTCTTTCCTGTGTTTTTAATCAACCGTCATCTTTTCCAGTCACTTTTCCTGTTTTTATAAGTTTTATTGCTGCTCTTATCACACTCTCTCAGACTTCTGGCCCAATAAAATCGATGCTGTTCTCTCACTGCAGCTCAATCATTTCTGGTTTTTAGTTTTTTGCGGGTAGTTTGTCAATCTGCCCCTTCTGTCTTTTTTTCTCATTTTCATCAGGTGAATAAAACAAATTCACTGCGCACAGACTCACAAACACAGTGACAGCATTGTCTGAAGAATCCACCACAACCGAGGCTTATCCTGCCACTGGGCTGCAATCTCCACCAGGTGCCACCTCCAGTACCCAGAGGATTCGCGCCAAGGTCACCCAGGCCTATGGGGTGTCTCAGTCACCAGCCTGCTCCCAGTGCCAGTGGTGGGGGAGTTCCAAGACAAAGTAATCCTGGTGGAGGCGGACACACTGGGAACATTTAAGACTTATCTAGACAGCCATATGAACGGAGTGGGAATGGAGGGATACAAAAGAATGGTCTAGTTTGGACCAGGGAGCGGCACGGGCTTGGAGGGCCGAAGGGCCTGTTCCTGTGCTGTATTGTTCTTTGTTCTAAACACTTTAAGAAATCACACTAGACACAGAAATGCAATCCCGGGTGATATATTTCGTTGTGAAACTTGTGTTTTGTTGTTCCACATCCCCTTATTAAACTGATAATTCATCTTCGTCTTGTACTCCGAGTGGCAAGAAGATCGAATGCCCATAACTCAATCCCAAGGAGTAACTGAGCATGAACCTTCTTTCCCACAGGAGGCAAGAACCAAAAGCGGTGTCGAGGGAGGGATTAATGAGCACTTACATAACTGCAGTTTTCCAATGATATGGAAGAAGGACTTCGGCAAACTCCTGGACCCTCCATTGAATGAGAGTTTCCTTGGTCTCCCTAGCTCCCTACTGGCTCATGAACAGCTTCATCCTCGGACTCTGTGTTCCGTTCATCCTCAAATGTCTCTGGGTGACATCTTCCTCCTTCATCTGATCTCCCTGAGAAAGAGCCAGATTGTGCAGGGCACAGCACCCAACAACAAGGAGGGACACGTGATCCAGTCCATATTGATCAGATCCCCAAGGTGGGACCTGGCAACGGAACTGTCAGACCTGGCAACGGAACTGTCAGACCTAGCAACGGAACTGTCAGACCTGGCAATGGAACTGCGAGGACTGGCAGTGGAACTGTCGGAACTGGCAATGGAACTGTCAGACCTGGCAATGGAAGTGCTAGGACTGGCAATGGAATTGCCAGAACTGGCAATGGAACTGTCAGACCTGGCAATGGAACTGCCGGAACTGGCAATGGAACTGTCAGACCTGGCAATGGAACTGCTGGAACTGGCAATGGAACTGCCAGACCTGGACATAGACCTGGCAACGGAACCTCATTTCAAGCAGCCCCATTGACCCATCCATTATGGCTCTCATGGCAATATGGCTTCCAGAACCATCTTAGTAAAGATACAGTGCAGAAAGAGCCATTCAACCCACTGTGTCTGTGCCAGCCCAAAAAGAGGAAACAGAAACCAGTTGCTGATTTTAATCCAATTTTGCAGCAGCTGCTCCGTAGCCTGGCAGGTTGCAGCACTTCAGGTGAACTTCCAAGTACCTTTGAAATGAGTTGAGCATCTCAGCCTCAATCATTAAGCAAAGTAAAGTTTATTTATTAGTCAGAAGTAAGGCTTACATTAACACTGCAATTAAGTTACTGTGAAATCTCCCTCGTTGCCACATTCTGGTGCCTGTTTGGGTCAATGCATCCTAACCAGCACGTCTTTCGGATTGTGGGAGGAAACTGGAGCACCCGGAGGAAACCCACGCAGACACGGGGAGAATGTGCAAACTCCACACAGACAGTGACCCAAGCTGGGAATCGAACCCGGGTCCCTGGCACTGTGAGGCAGCAGTGCTAACCACTGTGCTGCCGCGTACCCCATCAACTTTGGCAGTGAATTCCAGACCTTCACCACACTCTGGGTGAAAAAGTATTTTCTCATATCCCCTCTAATCCTTCTACCAATCACCTTAAATCTATGGCTCCTGGTAATTGATCCCTCAGCTACCTCTCTCCAGGGAGCATTAGCCATCTTTTCAGAGGGTATTCACATCACATTGTGCCGGGGCTGAACGGCCTGGCAACCTGGGAGTGCCAGAGAATTCAGGAGCCATGGCAACTGCAGCATAGCTTGCACAAACCTGGAGCCCCCGCTGCCAATGAGCACACACTGACTGGATGACGAGCCAGTGGTAGCCTTTACAACGCACAATGACTCCCCGCTGATCACCACATGGGTAAAATCAATAGCGCCATGAATTCGGACAAATTGAGTGAGGGGCAAATGATTGGCAGATGCAGTCTAAAGAGATCAATGGATATGGGGGAAGGCGGGATTAGGCTTGAGTTGGATAATCAGCCATGATCATAATGAATGGCAGAACAGGCTGGAAGGGCCGAATGGCCTCTTCCTGCTCCTGTTTTCTATGTTTCTATGAATCGTTAGGCAGCCAGTCAGAGCTGCAAATCCTCTCGCACACTCTGCCTGGCCAGCCTTGTCTGTTTTGAAACGTATCGAGGGACTTGCCCTCCTCCAGAACTTGTCCATGGCAAGCTTTACACAGGGGTGTACTGCAGACTGCGACACACCACAGCGAGTGGGCACCTACATTATACCCCCCAGAATGGACCTGAGACCTGAGCCTATCCACCATCTACAAGGCACAAGTCAGGAGAGCGATGGAATACTCTCCACTTGCCTGGATGGGTGCAGCTCCAACAACACTCAAAAAGCTCAACATCATCCAGCACAAAGCAGCCCTCTTGATTGGCACCACATCTACAAACATCCATTCCCTCCACCACCGACGCTCAGTAGCAGCAGTGTGTACTATCTACAAGATGCACTGCAGCAATTCACCAAAGATCCTTAGACAGCACCTTCCAAACCCACGACCACTTCCATCTAGAAGGACAAGGGCAGCAGATACATAGGAACGCCACCACCTGCAAGTTCCCCTCCAAGCCACTCACCATCCCGACTTGGAAATATATCACCGTTCCTTCGCAGCTGCTGGGTCAAAATCCTGGAATTCCCTCCCTAACGGCATTGTGGGTCAACCCACAGAACATGGACTGCAGCGATTCAAGAAGGCAGCTCACCACCACCTTCTCAAGGGCAACTAGGGATGGGCAATAAATGCTGGCCAGCCAGCGACGCCCGTGTCCCACGGATGAATAAAAAAAAGAGACTAACAGTTTTGGGCCACAGGAATGTTGTCACAGGAACAGGATGCCTCCCAACACAGCTGGTGTAATCTCAGGGCCAATCACCTCACAGATGGAATTTACTGTCTCTCCTGATAGGTTGACCCTCCTGCTGCGCTGTGTCTCCATCGCGTCCTGATAGTTGGGTCTTACTTGGTTAACTCTACCAGCAGAGCAATGGCACGCCAACTCGCCCCTTCACCTTCGCATGTCTCGCTGGCCTTGAGCTCCTTCAGAGCTTGCTGCCTTGC